>NC_051176.1:266671904-266878832 GCF_013339695.2 Rhipicephalus sanguineus
CGCGCACAATGCACGCGCACGCTGTAGTGTGCCGTGACGTCATTTATCGGCCCGTGTTTCGACAACACTTTTGCCCGGTCGCCGGAAACGCAGCCGAACCGGATCGCGGGAGAGTCTCGCAGGGGCAAGCGGACAATGTGAACGATGCCACGCGCCGGGGAATCATCTTTTGTGCCTTCGGCGTGGGTGCTCGGGGCTAATTTACGGATTCCGGAAAACGGCCTGATATCTTTCCGCCTGCGAGCGATACGACGTCCTCGAGCGTCCCAGCATTACAAGTGCCACCTAACGATGTCGGGCGGATGGGAAGCGGGCCGCTTTTTTTCCTTGCTTTTCTTTATATAGGCAACCGATTTTCAGCTGGTGTGCATCATACTGTCATCGCTCTCCGGTGAAAGAGAGGGCGAGGCAAAAATGGCTGGCCGGCGGTGTAGGAGCACCAGAAAACGCGACGATACTGCCACGGCATGGAAGTCTCGGCCTGATGGGGGCGTAGGCGTTCCTTGGCTTCGCCCTGGGGCGTATTACAGAGGCAGGAACAGTGGACGAATTTTTTTTTTTTATCCAGCATTGCATAAGCAATTCTCGATACAGCTCCAATAGAAAAAAAAGTGCTAAAAAGTAAGTGCAGCTGCGATGAATTTAAAATCACCCTCTTGGCACAGGAGCGAACAAAGTTGCCGCGCTGGCGCCCTCTGAACGTGGTGCCCCGGATAACTTGGTGAAAGGCTGCTCGGCTGCTGACCTGAAGGTCACGGATTCGATCCCTGACGCGGCGGTCGCATTTCGATGGAGGCGAAATGGTAGACGTCCGTGTACTGTGCGATGTCAGTGCACGTTAATAGCACCAGATGGTCAAAACTTCCGAAGCCCTCCACTACGACATGCCTCATAATTGTAACGTTGTTTTGGCGCATAAATCCCGAGTTATTATTATTATATTATAAGAGGGTTCAACTAAGTCCATGTTTACTGCCGCACCATGGAGCAAGTCGCGCAGTTTTTCTGAAGCAACACGACTGTGCAGGTACTGAAGCAAACTGGCTGTCATATATATTTAGCCCGCAATGACACCTGTCGAAATTCACGCATAATACGTAAACCATTTCAATGAAATCAGCGCATGAGGGTTCAAGTAGGGTGAGGTTAAATTAAATTTACGCGTAATTACGCAATGAACTGCTCTTGCTGTATCAATTATGCGTCTATTGGACAACCGGATATCATATGTGTTGATATTTTTAAATACTGATAACTGTGCATGGAGAATTTTTTTTTTTTGTAGCCTTGAAGCATCTGCAAAGCAGACATCAGAATCTAGAAATAAAATAAAAGTTACATTGCATCGTTTGACGTACCGTAACCGCAAGGGATAGGTTTTGAGATACATCTTTTACTACTTGGGGGTTCTTTAAAAGGCATGTAGACTACGGTACATGAGCGTTCTCCGGAGAGTGCGGTCGCCTTGGCCGGGAATCGAACTCGTGACATCGTGCTCAGCAGTAAAACGAAAAGCAGCCAAGGTGGAGGGCAATGTACTAAAACGTTCAAATATTGGGAGGCAGTGGAATGCTAAAGAACGGGCTCCGAGTAAGTCACTGCAGTCGTACAACGGCGTTTCCGAATTTCTGTCGGAATATGACCGCTCTGGCCAGGGAAGCGAACGCAATCATGAAAGTGAACTGTAAAAGCTATAGATGTATAGGAGATATTCGAGGCCTCGCACGTGGGGCGCAACTCAGCAGTATGATGGAATATACTGCTCGGATCATTCCTTCTTCTATCAGCGATTCCAGGAAGTAGGAAGTGGAAATAAATAAATAAATAAATAAATAAATAAATAAATAAATAAATAAATAAATAAATAAAAACCAGGAGCCAGGAATGCCATACCGTATGATGTCACGATAACGCGCTGAAAACTATCCCATCAGCGACGGTTGGCTATATAGCAGTTTGAATATTTTCACCAGCTTTTTAAAGACGACACACATGCGTTGTATATGCACAAGATATGCTAAAAATACACGTTACGACGCTGCAGCTTATCCCTTATTCGGGTGCTGCACACAAGGACACTTTGACATTTGGTGTTTTTTTTTTTTTTTTAATCCAGCGCTACTTCAAATTTCAGCTGTTTGCAGGTAATTTGCAAAGTTCTTAGTTTTTTACTAGATACTTTTACCTAACGTTACTATTATCTAATCTAGTATAACGTTGCTTTAACCTGGATGGCTTGTTTGCTTGACCTTCACAAGGTGACTGCCCGCAAGAAGCATGTGCTAGAGTTTTAAAACATTTTTATTCGTTTTAATAGCTGGGTTTCAGAGGTTCTGTGTTAACCTATCTTTTTTTTTTTAGACATTAATCGTGCTGCATTGTAATGTGAATCTCGTTAAATGCGCGCAGCGCTACTAGACGAAGAGAAAGACGACGCCTTTCTTCTGCACGTTTTATCACAAACACAGCATAGCATACAACGCCATAGAGCATAGCTGTATAGCGCTGCCACATACAGCTTTGATGGCACAGGTCGCACCATTACAACGACAGAAATAAGCGGAATTTTCCAATGTTCCGGCGTTATCCCTGGTACGACAACCGCTGGCCTGTTAATTAGCGCTAGAGAAACAGAATTAAAGCATGTTAGGCTTCTTTTTGCTCGCCACCACTAGCCAAACGTGCGCTTGGCGACAACAAAAACAATTAACGTTCCAGGATCATGATATCACATGGCGAGCACGCATATTTGGACGGTCCGAAATCCAAGCGTGCCGACCGGCGCATGCTGGACGCTTTCACGGAAGGACCAGTTCCGAGTAAATGTAATTAAAAAGCTTGGTATATACGCGTGCTGCCAACTTCGAAGCGATGGTATGGTACTCCCTCCCCCCCCCCTCTCTCATTCTCCTTCTTTGTCCCCCGTGCCCACATTTTCTTTTAGTCTTTCACGACCTCGATGGGGTTCTTGGGCGCGTGAAGGAATTCTCGTGCCCGTGAGGACGGCGCGCGTCGGCTCAAAGGTGTGCGGCGCGTGGGAGCCGCTTCGATTTCAATTTCACCTCGTCGGACGTTAATTTCCGAATCCGGTCCCCGTTGAAATGGGAAGGCCGTGTTTTCGAAGGGAGCATAAATGAAGGGAAAATGAAAGGAATATCAGAGCGGTGCGCGCGTGCGCTCGCTCGTGCATTGATCAGAGCGCCTTTGAGAGAGTGCGGGCGCACTCGCCGGCCGCACTATGGTACGATGCCGTGTCGGGGCGCGTGGCACCGCGCAGGGCCGTGCGTGCGCGGCAGTAGATCCTGAAGGACGAGGGCGGCGGCAGCGCGTCGCGCTTCCCTTTGATCGCGAGCTCGTTCAGCCGCACCAAGCGGACATCAAATTCCGGAAGCGGACCGGCGTGTCCCCCGGCCCGCAATATAGGCGTAGCGCGCGCTGCCATTGATTATATAATGGGGACGCGCATCTTTCCTGCGACGCGAAACGCCGCGGGGACCACAAATCGGGCATGTACTCGCGGCGTCGCAAAATGTTTCCGGTTCCACATCGCTTTGCTTTTGCTCTTTTTTTTTTTCGCTATCACTGGCGACTGTAGCTCTCAATTAGCCGCTTTTGCGCGGCGCCGCACGCTGTCGAGCGCGAGCGTTTAGCGCTGCTTGTGCTTGTATATTCGTGTCGAATGGAAACGCGAAATGGCATTAACGAGTGCTCGATCGACTTTTGGTGGCGTTTTGCTACGTGTGGGGACCGCTCGGCAATCATGGCTTCATTTATTCCTCGAGCTGCGAAAAAGCATGCTTCTTGAAAATAACGCTTTTGAAGTACGATATTCATTTTACAAGAAGAGTCGACAACGTAGAGGAAACATATGTGTGTGTTGAGGGGAGGCAGGCAATCCGTGCGTTGAGCAGGAATGGATCGTGGCAGGTGCTCTCTAGAAGTTAACACTTCCGGTGCCACACAACATGACGAGGCGTATATCGGTCACCATTTGACAAACAGCAGCCCTAAGAAAGAGGGAGGGCAACGACACAAGCGTCGAATCTCAACAAACTGTTTATTAGAAAAACAAAAAGAAAGCACTTTGTACAAACAAACGATCACCAACCCTGGCCACCATAAACATACTGTGTTTGTGTGGCAAATGCCATCCAAGTGATACTATCCAAGAGATCATGCCATGTATACGGAAGGAATACGTGCGTGAAAAAATAAAGCGTTCATGCCCTCGTTTTGCCCTGCGGTGACATCAGCTGCGAAAATGATAACTTCGAGGGTGAAAGCAAGCAAGTAGGGGCGATGCGCGCTCGCAGGGACAGCCAAACTCTCTCCCAATAACTCGAAAATATGCCATAATCGGCGCAACTAGTACAACCTTGCAGAGCGTTCGACCACGCGCTCGCGTGATGTAGCTCATAGTGAGCGCGATATTACATACATGTGGCATCGAGAGTGCCTATTACTTAACTTGCCAGAACATAGCCGCTAATTTGTACCAGAGGCCGAAATCTTTGTTTGCAAATAGGGACAAATACTGGCAGGATTACAAGGAACGGACAACGAAATGACCAGACGCACGCCATCTATAGTTTTCTACGTTACTCAAGCAGCATCGCGATAGCCTGAGCACAAGCGTAGGCCACAAGTACTGGTATTTTATCGTTATGCAAACGTTTTTGATCTTTTTAATTGACCTGTTTGTCAAGGAGGAGGAGGAGGAGAAGAAGAAAAACGGAAAGACAGGGAGGTTAGCCAGTTCTCAGACCGGCTGGCTACCCTGTGCTGGGGAAAGGGGAAGGGGGAGTGAAAGATGATAGAAAAGGGATGTTACAAAAAAAAAGAACAATAGTACGATAAACGACACTGCTTAAAGTCTGTCTATGAGATTAGTTTTGCGCAAAAAGCGCAATAACGCTTTCAAAGCTTTCCGTGCCGAGGATGGTTTCGGCCAGTGTCCTAAGATCTTTTCCTCCGACAGTGGACGATTGTCAAGTCTATTTAACGCTGCGGACAGTTCTTCTCTTTGTGCACTGAAGCGAGGACACTCACAGAGAAGATGGGCGATGGTCTCCTCGCAGCTACAGTTATCACATGTCGGGCTGCTGGCCATTCCAATTCGAAATGAGTAGGCCTTCGTGAAGGCCACCCCGAGCCACAGGCGGCACAGGAGCGTCTCCTCAGCTCTAGATAATCCCGACGGAAGACGGAGCTGTAGATTCGGGTCCAAGTTGTGAAGACGGGCGTTGGTAAATTCCGTCGAGTTCCACTGTGCCAGTGTCAGTTCACGTGCATGGGAACGAAGCCTTGTTGCGGCGTCCGTTCTTGACAGCGGTATAGCTGCACAATGGAGAGCATCATGGGCAGATCGGGCAGCCTCATCAGCACGGTCATTTCCGTAGATACCGCAATGGCCCGGTATCCACTGATATATTAGGCTGTGGTGCTTCTCAATGGCGCGGTGATGAAGCAGTCTTATGTCAGCGACTAACTGTTCATTTGGTCCATGACGATACGGGGACATAATGCACTGGAGCGCTGCTTTGGAGTCAGAGAAGACTGACCATGCCTGTGGCGTTTCTTCCACTACGAACTCTAGAGCAGCACGGATGGCGGTGAGTTCTGCAGCCGTCGATGATGTCAAGTGCGACGTCTTGAACTTTATGGTGACGGATTTCTCGGGTATGACCACTGCCCCTGCTGAGCTTGTAGGAGAAACTGAACCGTCAGTATAAATGTGAAGGCGTCCACTGTGCTTTTCATGCAGAAACAATAGAGTGGCTTGCTGTAGGGCCAGATATGACGAGTGTTTTTTCTTTTGTATACCGGGAATGGCTATCAGGGCTTCCAGTGGATGTAGACACCACAACGGCAACGGCGATCTTGCTGCGTGCGTGAAGTTCGTGGGAATCACTGCGCTGTGCGAAGCAATAATTCCGCTGAATGCAGAGTGTGGCCTAGCAGCTGGAAGTGAGGCGAGGTGGTGTGATGGAATCCGGGCGGCATGTCTTATGTGCATTCTTAAAGCATCGACGCGGATGTATGTTGTGATGGGGTGATCACGAGCCATGACGACAGTCGCTGCTGAGGACGCGCATCTGGGAAGCCCAAGGCATATCCTCAGTGCTTGAGCTTGAATCGACTGGAGTACGCGTAAGTTTGTTCTTCGGGTCCTGCCCAGTACAGGTAAACTGTAGCGCATGAAGCCGAGAAAAAGTGCAGTATACAGTTGAAGCATCGCTCGTACAGATGCACCCCACGATTTTCCCGCAAGAAACCTTAGGACGTGTGTGATCGTGGCGAGCTTCTTTTTCATGTAGGCGATCTGGGGGCTCCAGGACAAGTCGCGATCTATGATTACTCCCATGAAACGGTGGGTCTTCACGTAGCTGATCGTGCGCCCATTGATTTTGATGACGTATGGGGTCATTACCTTGCGCGTAAACGCAACCACTGAGCATTTTTCAGACGACAGTTCCAGTCCCCGTCCTTGGAGGTAGTTTGCCGTCAGTGTAGCCGCTCGCTGAAGCCTGGCTCGTACGTGTAGACGCGTGACCCCTGACGCCCAGATGCAGACCTGTTTGTCAAACTACACTTTCACCAAATGGGCTGTGTTTCCACACTATTCCTATTGACTCCTTCTTTACAGGAGTAGCCTATGCATAGCTGATTTCACGTTTAGTTGGAGGTCATGGAATGCATACCGACGTATACTTTTCATATCACCCATTACTACTGTAAATGAGTGACAGCCAAAAATTCTAGAATGCGACGTGTTTTAACCAACAAATATGTACTCCTTTGCCCTCTACAATTAATTTTAATTTAGTTAGCGTTAGTAGCGTTGGTAATAGGGCTCATATTACCTAAATTTTGCGCATGCAATAAAAACTAGAAGAAGTTCCTCATAGACCGATGTTTGAGCCCCCGCCACCACTGCGAGCAGCACTCGGGTGTGATAGCGATATCGTCACTGCCGTGATGAACAATGTCAATCACAGATAGCAGCCACGTAAGATAAGCTTCGTGGCTACTAGCCAAGCTCACTTATTGGCGCTTCCGCCTAATCGCGACATAAGGCAGTGATGCGTCACCATTGCAGCGTGTCCGTGGAGAGAATAGCTGCTTGTGAAACCCTGTTATCTAAATATGCTTTTCGTTCGATTGAATACATTTCCTGTCACCTGCCGCTGCGATTTCTGGCGACAACATGGCGTCATACCAGCCAAGGACGAAGGGCAAAAATATTTGAAAATGAAAAGGACCATTGCATAATACGGTGTAATATTTAGAATAAAGCCACGGAAATTCGGTTCGAAGCATTCTAGACTCATGTCCTTTGCGATAGCATATACACATGGCATCTCTGCCCATCTGCTATCGCTATTTCCGGTATCGTGAACATGCAGTGAATTTGAGATTGGTGGGATTGTTTGGGAGGAGCCAACTCTGTATACATGTACGCGAGAATGGTCTGTAAACGTACCAGAACTCGAATTCACAAACATTATTGCCCGTAACTTTTGATTTGCCGTCCATCTTTTTTTGAACGACACGTTTTCTATGTCGCGACGGCCGGCGTAAGACCCATTCTGCATAATACTACTTCCTTTTTCTTTTAACGCGTCTTTTCATATTCAAGATTTTTTTAGCTTTATTCCTCCTTTGTTGGCAAGGAGCGATCGTCCCAGTTATCGCCGGCGTCAGCCATTCGCCGGATTGGCCGCTACGAAACTGGAATAATCGACACGAAAATCAAAAAGGAAAAAAAGAGAAAAGCTCTTTTGAAAATATGGCCCCAGAAAATAAACACGCCGCTCACTGGCTTGCGCAGGATTTTTTTTTTCTTCCATAAAATGAGAAAAACCGTGCTTTCTTGCCGGCAAGCGAGCAAGGCAGTAACTAACTTGAAGCATGTGGTTTAGACTCGGAAATGGCGCGCATAATTTATGGCACGCCATACAAGCTCCAACAAATTTTGCCGGCCATCGCTTTCCAGTGCTCGCACTTCTGTCTACTTCATAGAAAAAAAAAAAAACCATGTATAAATTTTGGTGGAAAATTTTTTTACCTTGCTTCCGCCGCCCCCGTCAACTTGCGGCGGAGAGCTATTAAAAGTTTGATTGCTGATACCGTCACGTGCCACCGTGCTACACTGTCATATGCGGGAGGCGCGAAATTTAACCACTTTTCCGTCCGCAAGCACACACAAGCATCAAATGCGGCTGGTAAACTCTTTGGTTACTTTCACTCGCGGTTCAAGTCGGTGACCTCCACACCATCTGGATGCGACGTTAAAACCCGGAAGCAACGTCAAGTATCTCGTAGAAGTAAACCAGGCGATTACGTGCTGTGCTGTATGAAAGACTGAATTTGAAATTACCGCGCCCCTGTCAGCTGAAACAAGCGTATTTAAAACAGTTCATTTTTTTTTTCTTCTTCTTTCCGCTCATTAGCAGCCCTATCTAGAAAGCATCGCGGTTTTCTTTTTCTCTGACTTGCGCCGTGACATGACAATTATCCGAAGAGAGTCAACCTTCTAGCGGCGCACGTAATCACATCACTTAGCTAGGTAAACCCGTGTGCCTCATCGGCATTAATCAAACGAAGTCGGATCAATCTCATATTGATCGCCTTTCTTGCGGCTGTCACAGTTCCTTTAAAAAATGGTCTGAATCTGTTTTCGCCCGCAGCGGTGCTTCATCTTACGGAAGTGTAGCATCTGGCGTTCCGTAAGGCTCCCGTCTCGGTTCATTACTCTTTCCGATTTGCATAGTTCTTTTTCAACGTAATAAGAAAAAAATGAAAGGCTCGTCCGCTCTTCTTCCTCGGTTTTTTTTGTTTTCCTTCTTTTTATTCTTCGGCGAACGAATCTCCTACCTCTGCTTTCAGCAACTGATTGGATAGCTGCGAATTTGATATCCTCACGTCCAATTACTTGGTGCGCAGATGTCATCAACGCACTCACTGTTTCTTTTATGGTTTCTGGTTTTAGAAGGTCCCGTAGCTTCGCAAATCAACGCGAAGCATACAGCCCGAGCTTGATCTTCTGCTGCATATAAGGGTATTGGTCTCAGCAATAATTATATTGAGTAATTTTCGAAGACATAACAACGTCTGAGCCAATAGCATCATTTGTTCGCTGCGTAATCCTCGACGAATTTTCCTTTAGCACAATATTGCCACGTTCAATAGAAAGACGAGCTTTACCCAACGACGGCGTTGAGGCCCGAGTTCCAAACATGGGTCAGCGCAGCACAGACAAAACCAAGGCGCTGGCGCGTGAATTAGAGTAGTGCGCGCAACAAAACGCGCATCAAGGCACCCTAAATTAGAGCGTCTTCGTCTACCTTCTACTCGCAGCAGGTGCAATGAGCGCGTGGAATGACGCCTTATCCCGAAGGAGCATCGACTCGATGCTAAACGAAGCGTTTACATTACATGAAACATTTTACATTAAATGTTAGGGAGCACTGCAAGTGGGCATGTCACGTGGTATATTTCTTTTTTTTTTCTTCTTTTTTTTTTGCATTTGCGGGCACCCGCGGTTAGCTTATAAACACGAATACTTAATCGGTAGAAAGTTAGAAACTGTCTAACCGGGCGTTTTGCAAACCGATTTACAACTTTGTAATTGGATTTTTTGCCAAGCTTCGCTGCTTTTGATGTTAGATAACTAATCTTGCCTAATTAAGCAATTAGGCAGAACACAAAAACAGTATGACTTACAGCATCCAATAAGTCGGCAAGATTAATTTGGTCGCGTCGTCATAAAGTGGGTCGGCACATTTTTAAACTGTGGCTAAAGTTAGCTGGGGCACCCTGTATAACGCATTCGAGACTCGACAACTTTTAGCATTTGTGGCGCGCTGGTCAGTGCGTCGGGTTCCTGCGCCCGAAAGCCGTTGAGTCGTAGGTTCGATTTCCCGGTCAAACAAATCAGTGAAAGTTTTTTCTAATTTTTTTTCTCGCCTATCAGCTTGCCCTTTTACTAACGTCACTTCCGTGACGGAAATGACATGATTCGATCCTTGGTAAACCCCCTGACAAAAACACTTTCGCGTGGAAGACGTTCAGTACCCAGAGTGGATTTGATGCAGCGGGGTTCAGATTCCTTCTCAGATTCCGTCGATGCAGCAGGAGAGGATAAAAACACTGATGCTAGAGAGGATGGACACGCCGCCAGCAGCTCTGACGGGCCGACGCCAAGCTCTACAGCTTATAGTTGCAAATCAGCGGCGCAATGGGAAATGTAGACTAAAAAGGTGAGCTTTAATGGTCACATCCCACTATAGATAGATATATAGATAGATCGGTGGGAGTCCCTGTTCACGAACGTACGAGTGAACAGCGTTGCGAATGAGCAAGGACCATCCAGACATCGGTACGTCGGCTCAGTTTTCGTTACAATCCCTTAACCACCTTCTCCCTATGCAAGGTAGAAAAGTGGGCTTGCGTGCGACTGATTTATTTGCCTTTCTTTCATTTATTTCTCTTCTGCTGTCTGTCCTATTTTTATACAAGAGTGGTGCCGCGCTCAGATTAATTGACACAGCACTTGCTAAGAGAAAGCAAGGCAGCGTTTGGCGCGGACACCTGCCATTTCCCAGATATGCGTTCTTCTGTGCTCGAAATGGCTGTAATGAAAAGAAGAAAAGGAGGGGGACTTTGTTCCTGCTCTCTTCCCTTTAAATCTCCGGAACGTACCCCCCCCCCCTTTCCTGCAATCTCTCTTACGCATTCTCTAAAACACACACACACACACACACACACACACACACACACACACACACACACACACACACACACACACACACACACACACACACACACACACACACACACACACACACACACACACACACACACACACACACACACCTGACGACGTATCGATGTTTTCTTGATTCACCACTGAGCTGTGTTATATTAGGCTTGCATTCGGAAACAATTTTTCTTTAGTTTAGCGATTGTCTCCACCGTGTGAGTTTTGGAAAGCCTTTCATAGGAATGTATCAGAGCGAAAAGAAGAAAAACATACTTAGAGCGGCCTGATTCTGCTTAGCCATGAGGAAACATCCATCCCTATTGTGTGCGTAAGCATGATGAATTAGTTCAAGCTCAGTTTTTCAATACTAGCCGCTACGATCCCGCGAAGACAAATGACGTGAAATGTCTTCTGTAGCGGTAAGCGAATTGCGCTTCGGCAGTATAATGCATTTCAGCAGTTGAGGACGATGTTGTGTCGCGAAAAAGTTGTTCTTCAAAATATCGCGACATCATGCGAAAGCCTGCAGATGCTGCTGTAGCAATAAATGAATTCAGCACAAAAGAAGGTGCGGGTGTCAGCATATTTTTTTTTTACTAATGTTATTTCGATGCGAACGCTATTTATAGAATGACAGGGTATACGCGTCTTTTGTTGTGACCCATACATGCTATATAATACAAGTGGGGCCTCGCCTTGTACGCTTAAGGTGTCAGCCACTTTTCTACTTACACAGAGGGAACATTTGTTAAATATTTTAAGAACTAAGTACATATACATCAATAAAAAATCCCGCTTAATGCGTAAAAGTTATTTTGCTGCATGCAATACCCTCGTTGAAGTGGGCATGTATTCTTTAAAACATATTCACCCTTACAGTTTGTAAGGTTTAAGGTATTTTAAAACTTGTTCCTACAGGTATTAAATACCAGAGATCTTTCCTTAAGCACTATAAGTAGCGAGTTATATGACTCATGTTGCCTCGTCCGAAACATTTTTGTACAACGCAATGCCTAATTTCTTGACTTCCAGAATTCATTAAACGAATTATAAGGACATTTATGTCCTGAGGTGGGTTTTGATATTGTAGCGTATATGTTTTTTACTAGAGTGTCAAAATAAAGCTGCATCGTCTTGGCTCTCAAAAACCGGTTTCGAAAGGGGCAGTGGCACTGCCCCTTTTATATAGCTACTTTAGAGGAACCACCAGGGTTATTCACGAATGTTTCGACCCGGTATATAAAGCTACGCTGTAGATTAGAAAAAGGAAGATTAACGTTCTAATCTCCATATTTCATATAGGTTTGAAGTTTGAAGTTTATTTTGCTTCCATTACAGAAACAAGGAGCAGGAGCAAAAGGCTACGAAGGCCTGACAAAGGGCTCCCGATCCTGCTGGCACTCAGCATTAGCGGTACAAATGACAATACAAAATACATCACACATGTTCATATCAGATTAAATGTCACGATAAGCAATATACAAATCACATGATGAATAACAGGTGAAGAAAAAAAAAAGAACATGTAGCTTAAATCAAATTAATCCGGATAAGTAGCCCGGAATACAAAAGAAATATGCGCATTAAACAATAGTTATATACACATGATTAAAAATCTGTAGAGTAAATTTCCTGTTACTTCAGTAAAAAATAACATAGGAAACGAGAGTGAATTGCATTATTCAATTGTAAAAAAAATAAAAAAGCATAACAGTATGACACGAAAATGACACACATCACGCATATTCCATTTGATGCTCTATAATATACAGTTTCGCAGATTTTTTTTGACAAAGTACAAAAATCAAGGGGACTTAGGCGATTTAATAATTGCGGAACCTGGTAGCCTATATGCTGCCTGCCATAAACTGTTCTGAACTTCGGTATTGCCCTAGTTTCATTGCGTAGGGAATACCGACATTTTGATTCGGATGATTTAGCTGTGTAGAGTTTGTTCGTTTTTATATGTTGAAATAAAAAGCCAATAGTAGTATATCTGGTTAGCTTTCAGCAAAGTGTGTTTAATAAACAAATCATGCGTTCGCAAATCTTGAAGCCTACCTGTGTAGTTTTCAAAGCATCTAAGGACTCTCTTTTGTAATATTATCAATTGTTGATAGTTTTTTGAGTATGTCGTACCCCAAACAAGCAAGCAATATGTAAGTCGAGAGTAAAACATAGAGTAATATAATACTTTCTTAAGCCAAAGCAGAATCAATTGCCGGATTCTATTAAAGCATCCCGTGATTTTACTAAGTTCTGCAGATAGTTTTTCTACATGTGTCGTCCAGGACATATCGCCTCTAAACCAGATGCCCAAGAACTTATCAGCTTCTACTTGTTCTATTTGCACACCTTGAAACAATATTGTTAACTTAAAATTCATTGGTTTGTTAATAGGTGCAAAAATGATGTATTTAGTTTTGTTGATATTAAGTTGCAGTTTGTTGCTGTGCAACCACGACATAAGTAGTTTTAGGTAAATATTTATTGAAATCTGTAACGTTTGCAATGACTTTCCGGAAAAAAACACATTAGTATCATCAGCATACATAATTACACTTTGAGAATATGGTATGTAAGAAAGATCGTTTATGTACAGGTTAAACAACAAGGGTCCAAGTATAGATCCTTGTGGGACGCCCTGTAGTATCTTTAATTTCGCAGATTTGGAATTGGAGATTTTGGAGATTTGGAATTGGAGTATTTGGAATTTGGAATCGGAGATTTGGATTTGGAAGGTTCAGAGCGTATCATATTGTTATGTGATGTGTTTTCCCCTGTGCGATGTCGTTATACGTGTGTCAACTCGTGTAAGATTTGAGCATTCAAGTCAATAAAACAATTCACATAAAAATTTCTTCATCACTCTGTATAGCTATCAATTTTGAATCAAGCAATAGCAAATCAACGTTGTTCAAGTCCGCGGACGCATAGTTTTGCTTGAACGCAGAGATAGGCAAAGGCACAACACGGCGAAGAGGGCATGTAAAAGCGAATGACGTAGAAAGAAACATGAAAGCTAGCGTAGAAGGTGGTGGACTTGTATGTCGACTCGTGTGGCCTCATGATGGAGCAGTTGGTAATTTACGCCGATGTCAAAGTGCGCCTCCTAGGTGAATTTTCATATCTGCCTCCCAGACAACTTTGATCCAACAGCACATCATGCAGGATCACATCCGCCTCAAACCCGCGGAACATTACCAGATATATGCTACGGAATTTAACCTTCTAAATATGCAAGTCTACTTTTAAGAGGTTTATTTTTTCTTTATGAATGAGCATAAATGTAGGCTTCTATCCCTTTTGCACGATCTGGGATATATGACTTAGAACAGGCATACAAAAAAAGTCGAGGTTTATGCCGGGTTTTTGAGGATAAGCAAACAAATCGGTCACGCAGAACACTTTATGGTTAATGACAGAAAAACGACCGAAGTTCGTTAAAATGAAAGCAAAAGTTAAGATAGAGACAACTAATCAAGAAATGTGGCAACAAGGAAGAACCTATTACGCAGTCATTCGCAACGTCGCCGTGAATGAATGACTAACGACAGCTGGTCGGACGAAAGTGCGCAAGAAATATGACAGCTTTTTTTTTTTAGTATTGAGTGTCACGTATTGTGCTTTAACGGATACTTTTACGACACCTCTGAATACGCCATATTGTCTCCTCCATACATGAATAGACCCAATTACTTAGAAGAAGGAAACTATATGCGTAGCTAGTGGTTTGCATGTGTATGTGACGCGCGTAAACATGTCTTATTGGGACTGCCACAGCAAAGAAGCCGAGAAAGCCAGCAAAACAAAAGCAAAGCTTATTTGCCCCTGTCGAGGATTATTAAGCTAACTTCTAGCCGTATTTGCCGCTTCCACTAGGCTTGTTGTTTGTGAAAATTAGCCGTCACCTTGGTGTCATTGAACGCAGTCCATCGTGCCTGAATGCAGCCGTATCGCCTTTATCGGTCATGGCTGTCTCCTGTGCGATGAGGCGCCCCCATAGGGTCGAACCTCTTGACGCGAAAGATTTCTGGAGCATTGAAATTCCAGACCGGTGAGAACAGAGGCGCGGCCTTTCCGCGATATGTTCTCGCGAGACTTCGAGCATCCGGTGAGACTATACACACGCATGTAGGGCACATTTCCGTTCATTTCGAAATGTTATCGTTGAAAGATAATAGTGAAATCAGGCAAGTGCTTGTACTTCCATATGAAGCATACTTCTATGGCGGAGGAAAGGTGCTACGATCATGATTAGTTGCTTACACTGGCTCTGCTAAACATATGAGTGATAGGAGACGGACGACCTTCTTAGAATCAGGGCCCGTATTCACAACGCTGTCTTACGCTAAAAGTTTTCATCAGAGAATATTTCAGCCAATCAGATTGCGGAACATATTATTAGCGAAGCTGGCTAACCAATGAAAAAATGCACTTACGAAAGAGAAGTTTTATGAATTCGGCCCCAGAAAAGAAAATAGACATTTACTAGCGGCCTTCTCCCTGAAATTGGGCAAGCGATGGTTCTTTCCTAAAATAATTCTGTATGAAGTACAAACGTGGTTATTATTACAAATAAAGCAGAACCAAAACGCTTCCTGCTACTCAACTGCACTTACGAGATGAATATAGATATAGTAAAAATGGGCATTGTCGGCATAAAATTACTTTTACACAGCCACGAGAAAATACAGGACAAACAAGAGCACGTCTACACATATGCCGTTGCGAGTGGTATACGTGTGGGCTTAGGGACGTCTGAAAACGCGTGGGCATTGTAGCGCGAAAAACGCGTCGACCCATTCGTCCTCGCGTCGCGCAACGTTTATCCGGTAATTAGGCTCCGTGCAGTGCGGTAGGGCAGGCTATATGCGGAGAGTTTTGGAGCACGAACTTGGTGACGTAAGCCTGGTACGTAGAATGTCGCGACGATTACTCACTCGGAAGTTCTCGTAGTACATGCGTTGCCGCAACTCATTTGAAGGAACGGAGTGAGTCCGTATACGGAACGATTTGCACCCATTTCAAGTGCTCGTAAAAGCGACTGCCTCAGCCCTGTGATCCTATGTGTACAGCGGCACGTTGTTCGTGCGTACACGAAGGGTGCGGCTTCCTTCGACGCGTTGAGTGCTGCACTCCCGTTATTACGATGGTGTTGGCCCGCTAGCAGGCGCCCAGTACTGTCGCTTGCCTCGCCGCCGGCTGAAACAACCTTTACGTCATGCGCAGATGCTGTTATGCGCGATGTCAGGCGTCCAGCTGACGCGTCACTGCAGCACCAACAGCAACTTCCAAAATAAATTGCGCAGTTTTTGGGGCGACACGCGGACGTCTCCGAATGCATATATCTATCGAGTCTCCATGTACGAAAGTAAGTCTCGAAATAGGTTCTTTAATACAGGGTGTTTCAGCTGAAAAGCACCAAGCACTAAAAAAATTAGGCATAGGCGCTACGCATACCCAATTAGCGCAGTATTGTTCTCACCCATATAGAGTACGTCAGAATATTTTTCTAATCCGCCAAGCTCGGCAATTAACAAAGATTGCTTAATCAACTTTTTAATTAGTAACTATAGAAAAATCTTCAGTACAAAAGTTGTAGCGCTTGTTCAGAAACATTGAATTTTTCAGTCTATGCTAACTCCCCTGCTTAATTTTTTTTCCAGCCTTTCTTTAAAGCGCGCGAATTAAAAAAAAAATACCACGTGACTGCCGCCTGACGCGCGGCGCTTTAAGTGCCCTCAAATGTAGGTTGAACGAATTATCAAAGGCTGCTTCGCGTACGGAGGTCGACTGATCTGGCTGCGATGAATAAGATGGACGCTAAATGATAATAGGGGCGTACCGTCTAAAAAAAAAAAAGAAAGATCTACGAAACAGCGGCCGCCAAGTTTGAGTAAATCTCTTATCTCGCTCCTTCATCACGCTGTCACCCTCGCCCCTTCCGATGTGTTTCTTCATTGGTGCGAAAAGAAAAGAAAAAAAAATGCCTACGCTGCATCAAATGCTGCCTACGCTCTCATGTGGGATTTGCTCCGTGGCTGCCGCTTTTTCGTAGAATTTTTGTTGTTGTTGATACGGTATGATCCTTTTGTCGCTTAACGTCCATCGCACTCACCGATAGCCTGTTCAGTCGACCTCCATGCGCGAAGTTGCCATTGATAGTTCGTTCAACTTACATTTGAGGGCAGAAAAAGCACCGCGCGTTCGGCGGCAGTCACGTGGTACTTTTTAAAGTTCGCGCGCTTTAAAGGAAGGGGGCCGGAAAAAATTAAGCAGGGGAGTTATCTTACCAAAGATTGAAAAATTCGATGTTTCTGAACAACCGCTACTACTTTTGTGTTGAATATTTCGCTCTATGGTTGCTAATTAAAAAGTTCATTAAGCAATCTTTGTTAATTGTCGGGAGTGGCGCATGGTAAAAAAAATATTCTCACGTGCTCTATATGGCTGAGAACAATACTGCGCTAATTGGAGACGCGTAGCGCCTATGTTTATTTTTTTAATACTTGGTGCTTTTTAGCTGAAACACCCTGTATAACAAAAGCCATTTTCGCAGTGGCCACAGCATTCCGTGGTGGAAGATTTAATTAATGTGATAAACATTGAAAATGTAGTCATTTCTGTTTCTGGGATTGCTAGCTACTGTTGTCCAGAAGGTAAGGCTTTCTGTTTCATTAAGTAATTTTCCTAATCATCTAACGCAAGGAGCGGACACTAAAACACCCCGTCTTATTCCGTCGTGACGCATGGGAGAGAAAATTGCGTTTTGTCATGAACACCCTCTGCAGCACTCATTTATAGAAAACAAATAAAGACAAATAAGAAGAAAAACCCGATGCACTCGTGCCAGCTAATGAATCGCCTTCAGTAAGCTCCAGCACAATATTGTGCATTCTCGTATGAGAGTACGAAATAAACCTCACGTAAGGTCATTGGGTGCGTATGACTCGTCGATGCCTAATTTTATTTTCAGGATTTCATTTTGTTTTATTCCGTCCCACAAGCTTTGTCCTAGATGACGTATGAATGATCACAATAGCTGTAACGTATTCTCACAACGATTGCTATTGAGGAAACATTTGCCCGGACCCTCTGTTCGGAATTTTTCCTATGTAGATAGAGCCAATATACTGAGTGTTCTTTCAAGATTTGTTCACTGTATTAACTGCCTTCTAGCGAAAAAATCGACTCTTCGGCGCATCCGATTTTCATATAGCATGCACTGATCGCAATCTTGACTCAACCGTTCCAACTTTCCCAAATCACCCCCTTGTTAAACCTAACATTTAATCCACTAGTTTTCATGGTAAGAGTTAAGTTGTGGCGACTATAGTTGTGTGACTTGGAGAAAATGTTATTTGCACGAGATCTACAACGACCCTCAGCGCCATATCGTCTTCTCTGTGGGCTATGGAATTTCAGATACTGCGTTTATCAAGTGTCTCGTGAACCACAGCAGACCAATGAACTCGAATGAGTGGGAGCAAAGTTATCACGCAGCTGCTACAGCTGGAATTCTATTGTGGGCACTGTCAAACGTTTTCCAATTCTACCATGCTGGCGATCAGTCGGCATTGGAGAAGGCGCACTCGCCATTTGGTCCTACCAAGGCTTTCGAGGTCTATTAGAGAATTCGATAACGTGACGGTATTTGGCAGTAATAATAATTCATAATATCAGGGGTTTTACGTCCCAAAACCACGCTATGATTATGAGGGACGCCGTAGTGCAGGGCTCCGGAAATTTGGGCCACCTGGAGTTCTTTAACGTTAACCTAAATCGAAGCACACGGGCCTCAAACATTTTCGCCTCCATCGAAAATTCAGCCGCCGCGGCCGGGATTCGATCCCGCGACCTTCGGGTCAGCAGTCGAGTGCCATAGCCGCTAGACCACCGTGGCGGGGCGGTATTAGGCAGTGTCCATTATGTCACCCCTGCGGTGACGTGTGCATGGATTACAATACGTAAACGTATCATGCCAACAGCGGCAGTTTGTCACTATTGCAGGTTTTGATTTTTGCTCTAACATGGAGCACCTGTAATATTTTTACAATTTTTTCCTGGAAAGGTATACACGTTAGATTATATTTTCTTCGAGGTTGCCTTCAGTCCACAGGCATGCATTTTAATATACAAGAACTAATTAACCCAGAGAGAAACAACCGTTTCCAGATATGAGGAAGGATTATGCTGTTATTTTTTACACGGTAATCAGTTCTGGCCAAATACGCCAAGAAAACAATCTAAACAGCTAAAGAGCGTAACAGCACTGTGGCACCCTTAGTAGGCGCCCACAAAATGAATGATGGGACTGTGCACCTCACCGTCAGGCGACATCGCGGCTGGATAAAGAAGGTCGCTTCAAGCTATACCGTTGGCTGGGGCACCTTCCAAGCCGTAAGAAAGGAAAAAAAAAAAAGAAAAAAAGAGGCGACCGCATTTTTTAGACCACCTGTGTTTACTCTGTCGATTTACCCGATCTAAGGATCGTTAGTGCTACAAACTATGACGCATTTGTTCAAACTGAAAACGAACACGGAACGCACTCTGTCACATTTTTCGTACGTAGAGTACGTATACTAAACTATAGGGCGATGAACAGGCACGAGCGCTCTATATTTGACCTTTCTCGTGACTCATTGATTTACGGATTAACTTGTCTAACAGTGAACACGGACTTAACTGACCAGTTTCAAGCAAACCACACACACAATCACATACCACGCCCTCACAAACACACACGTATACGTTCACGATCAAAATACGACGAAAAGTCTGAGTAAGTTCAGACCGTGAAACGACGCAGACACCGCTGCGAACAACGTAACGTTACCTCACACACACACAAAAAAAATGAAAACCGGGAAACTCAATCCTTCCGGCTATCAGCGTTTCGCGCTGATACGACGTCATTTGCATGCAAAAAGTGCAAAAGCCGCTTTGTCCTCCTGTGAAACGCTGCAGGCAACGGAAAAAAAAAAGCCGTGGTCAGCAGCACACAAAATTCGGTGAAGCGATCGTAGTTGTCGAGAGGCGGAAAGCATAAAAGAAATAGAGAAATTCGTGAAGAGAACTTGGCTGCGGGATAAAGGCATCAGCTGCTCGGCCTCCCTGTTTTTGGCGCATTTTGATGGAGCGCCGCGAATGCGTTCCCGCGGGGATCGTTGCCGTTTATTCTGCAATGGCAGCAACGGTTGCCGTTCTGCCCGCCACGCGAGATACGCTCCCGCGGTTGTTCCAAGCTTTGCAACTCAATAGCCTTGTCAGCAATGAGGAAACGAATGAATAACGAAATAACACACAAATGGCCTGACAGTATATAGCTGTGCGTGGGCACACGTCGAACGGTGCTTAAAACAACAAAAACAGTGTTGAGGAGGAGGGGGATTATTGCCACGCGGTGATACGGAACAACTTCAGCACTTGCCCACGAACGAGAAAGGCTTTGCTTTTTTTGCTTTTTTTCACCGAAGGGCTGCCAGCCGTCTATTTGGGCTTTTTTTTTTCCCGCCAACTTCGCGAGCGGTGTGGCTGTATAGTAAATTTGGTTAGACTTGCGCATACATAATCATTTTCTGCATTACAAGATAGAATCTATGCAGATGCATAAGCACCGGCGCTGTGTACCTAAGGTTTTGCTTACATACGACGATGTCCTATCAGTCGCCGTACCCAGGCACGACATCGGTTCACAGTCACATTATGATAACGACCACGGAAACGTTTTCACTGGTATTGTTGGGTCTTGCTAGAACGTCAGTACCCCATCACGTATACGTAATTTTTGAAGTGTTCTTTGCACTCGATGAAGGACTGTTGACGTTAGCGGTGATCTGTTCACGATGGAAATAGTAACCCATCTCCCAGCTTTGATCTAGGTAGCCATGGTAGCATTAGACATGCTTTTCGAAAATGAGGCTGCGTTAAAGGGTCCTTTTGACGGCGAAGCTGTTTAGCAAGTCGTTCCTTGTCCGATGAACAAAAAGCTATCATCATCATAAAGAAGTATGTGCCACAGAAATTGGGTAAATCCCACTACTCACCCCTGGTTCACTAAAAGTGAAGAAGGCAGACACTATCATCATCATAAACGGGTATGTGCCAGAGAACTTGGGTTAATCCCCTAATCGCCACTGGTCCACAAAAAATGAAGAAGGCAACAGTTAGCCTAACAACAAATGGCTACGAAGCAACGGCGGCGAGCCGAAGACCCCGGTACGTACAACCAGAGAATACTAGGTAACGGGAAAGGCAACGACGGCTGCGAGAATACCCCGAAGCGATGGAAGGCCTACACCAACGACGACGTGCCCGTAGATCTATGAGAGGTGCGAACGCTTGGTTTCAGCGCGAGGTTCTGTCTCTGCATTTTGGACATCCGCGTCGCGTCTGTGACTGTGTGTGGTTTAACTCGAACCTCTCTGCGCTGAGAATAAACGTAGAAACAACCTAGCATCACCTAGCGAAAGCCTAGCAACGACCTAGAAGCAACCTAGAAACAACCTGCATCTCCTAGCTAAGGCCTAGAAACAACCTTGATTAGTCTTCAACCAACCAGATTAGCATTCAGAATCGTCCAGTTTCGCTGTTTCAAGTCTTGCGCAGCTCAGTGCAAGCTTCTCCAATTCTTTTTTTTTTTTTCACTGACGTATGTAGCGTTATTCTGTCATGACAACATGTAGCACTGATCAACGATATTACTTTTGAGGGGAACTGCACCCTGAGAGGAAGAGTATATCCTTCTATCATAAATTTCACATTACAACTGAATCGACCGAGTGCACGCTGCAGTGAAAGAAAGAACAAAAGAAAGAGAGGGATGATTGACCAAAGGGCATCTTGATTGGCTGTCCTGCACTGAGAGAGAAGGGGAAAAGGGGCGCGAAGCACGAGAACAAAATGAATTAAAAGCTTCACTGATCACGTCCTGAGCTTCTTAAGTCATCGAAGGCTCACTGTATTCCTAGAGCGAAGGAGGGCAGCTGCACCTTTTGATTCTCTGTCACGATATGACTTTCTTATCTTGTCAGCACCATTGACGTCTCATTGGGCGAACGCTGGAAAGTTTATTCTTCAGCAGATACTGGACAGGCTACAAATCTCCGATGCGCGGGTTTTTTTTATCATTGCTTGACTTATTTTCGTAAACTCGACAGCAATTTGGCTGGAGAGAAGTTCGGGGGAACCTTACATCCCGTTGATGTTAAGCTCACTCGAACAACATAGACAAAAAATGAGGATGAAGTTGAGGCCCCTCAGACGTTCCTAAACAAGGGTGGACTCGGCCTGCAGCGATGAATAACGAATGTTGTGAGCACGCGAGAAATATGAATTGAAGCATGAAAGGAGCAAGGTTAAAGCCTGTGAAATGGAAATAGATCGCCATTGTTATTTTTCTGCCTGAAACCATTTTCGTTTTTTCACAGACGAAGAAACATTGCCTTAAAGCAATAAAGTTGTGTATACATACAGAATTCATGAAGTCATGGCGCCCAAGAAAGAAAGAGAGATAAACAAAGAAAACAGGGATTTTGCTCCCAAGACGGCACAAGTTGTTGAGTCCGTGCACGACACTGCACAGAGCGACGAGATGGGTTTGCGGGACGAGGAGCAGAAGTTCTTTGTAGAAACACGGGGGCTTCTTCTTTTCACTCGAGTAATACGCGCAACCGCCGTTTCCGAGCCGCACAAGAGGGAGGAGAGCTGCGTAATATCGGCCGCAAAACTTTTATGGTGGTTTTCCTTTCTTTCTTTCTTCCTTTCTTTTTTTTTTTTTTTTTTTTCGTAGTGGTAACGGGGCTTGTGGGGATTGGGGCAGAGGACGCATTTTAAAAAGAGCGCCTCGTCTTGTGCACGGTTTCTTTCTTTTTTTTTTTTGTGGCCAGGATGTGGTTCCAATCTCGATTCACTGGTTCCGAAGGTCGTTCAGCATGATAACTAACATTTCAAAGCACTTCCGTTTTACTCGATGATTTCGTTTTTCACTATTTAAAAAAAAATAAAGCTAGCCTAGTCGTGGTTGAGTGCAATCGCTGCACAATACTTTTTCCGTTGTCCTTGCGTTTCGTCCTCCCGCAGCGTGTTCCGCATGGATATTGACCACGAATAACGGAAGCACCCGACGCTCCATCTCATACTTGCCCTATTCTTATCGTAACGATAGAAGTAGAGGTACAAGGCTGTCTCGCTGAGCGGTGCGTGCGAGGGAATTCCCCACGCGTGCCGATTCAGTTCATACGTAATGAAATCTAGCCGTGGCATAGCACTACCTGAGTGAGTGAAACAAGTGTATACACCTTCCCCTATCCCTCTGCAAAACTTAATGAGAATGCTTTCTGTTCAGTATTTCGGTTGCCTCATCTGGCACGAAGCGCAGTAGTCAGTCTGAACAGCAGTACAACACAGTATAGTGTTGCGCTTCTGTAGAACACGCATCACATGAACTGAACATAAAGTTGGAACACCACCGTCGTTACGTCTGCAACCGTTTCGTGCTCAAAGAATGAGAGCGCTGTGAAAGAGCAGCAGCAAAGCGGCGCCTTGCAGTGGTTGGCGCCGGCGTGACGCCGTCAGTAAAGCTTTAGATTAGTTTACGGAAACGGCTTGCCAATTGCAAGCGGAACAGAAGTCGTTTGCTGTTTTTCCTGGTCTAAACCCGTTTTATAAGTGTGTGACCACACGGGCTGAAATAACATTCCCAACCCTGAAAGGAGAGCTCTGCGAGACGCTTCGCTTGCTTTGTATTCGATTTCACAAGGTAGATGCTCAGCGTAGCTGGTCTTAAAATCCGAAGAGGTCACCTTCTACCGAAAGCGGCTGAGTAGCCTTCTTATACCTAGCTTTGGCATAGAAAATACCTCATCAGTAGAATTACATTGCTGAGTGAATATGATGAGCCAACCGTGCTTGACATATAAGAATGCGTTTATGAGACCTAACAGACAATAACGCCGAGGAAAGTATAGGGGAGTGTTACCTGTACTATTTAGAATATAAATGTGAAGAAAGTAAAGTGGACGAAAAGATAACCTGCCGCCGGCAGGGACCGAACCTGCGACCTTCGAATAACGCGTCCGATGCTCTACCACTGAGCTACGGCGGCGGTCATCCTCCCGTCCACTTTATGGGGTATATATGTGCATTTAAACCTTGGAGTGTTAGTCAGCGCCAATCGCAGCCATGGCGGCGAGTGTGGAACACTCTTTTTCTGCCTTTCTGGCGTCACGTAGCACGTGATCTTTTTACGAGCTGGCAGCTGACCAATATGAGGGATTATTGGTCAGCTGCCAGCTCGTAAAAAGATCACGTGTTACGTGACGCCAGAAAGGCAGAAAAAGAGTGTTCCACACTCGCCGCCATGGCTGCGATTGGCGCTGACTAACACTCCAAGGTTTAAATGCACATATATACCCCATAAAGTGGACGGGAGGATGACCGCCGCCGTAGCTCAGTGGTAGAGCATCGGACGCGTTATTCGAAGGTCGCAGGTTCGGTCCCTACCGGCGGCAGGTTATCTTTTCGTCCACTTTACTTTCTTCACATTTATATTCTAAATAGTACAGGTAACACTCCCCTATACTTTCCTCGGCGTTATTGTCTGTTAGGTCTCATTAACACTGTGTCTAACAAAGAAAAACGAGCCCTTAAGAGTCATCTTCTTTCCTTCATTCATAGCAAGGGTCTCGTTCTGGCAGACTTGATGCCTTCAGGTAGTATGCGAGGGATTATTGGTCAGCTGCCAGCTCGTAAAAAGATCACTTGCTACGTGACGCCACAAAGGCAGAAAAAGAGTGTTCCACACTCGCCGCCATGGCTGCGATTGGCGCTGACTAACACTCCAAGGTTTAAATGCACATATATACCCCATAAAGTGGACGGGAGGATGACCGCCGCCGTAGCTCAGTGGTAGAGCATCGGACGCGTTATTCGAAGGTCGCAGGTTCGGTCCCTGCCGGCGGCAGGTTATCTTTTCGTCCACTTTACTTTCTTCACATTTATATTCTAAATAGTACAGGTAACACTCCCCTATACTTTCCTCGGCGTTATTGTCTGTTAGGTCTCATTAATACTGTGTCTAACAAAGAAAAACGAGCCCTTAAGAGTCATCTTCAAGAATCCTTCAAGAATGCGTTTAGCATGAAACACTACCCTCGCTAAGGGTAGTGTTTCATTGCGACCGCAGCGAGTACCTCATCGATGTCGCCGCACGGCTGTAGAGTACCAGCGTGTGGTTTTTGCCGTTGCGCTAGACTGCGGCGGACCCGGTGGTCAACGAAAAACGATCACGCACAAAACACTCGAGGCAAATTGCCAAAGAAAGCCAAACGCCTTAAAAGCCATGCCAAAAACATGCGTTAAAAGAGTTCGCATACCACTGTAGGAAAATCTGTATACTTTTCTTTCGATATGACAGTGTGAACTGCTGCAAGCAACCTGTGTATTGGTATGATTTTTTTTTCGGATTGTTCATGTTTAGGTACCGTTCAGTATTATTCTTTGTTTTTTTTTTTTTTTCGCTGCATAACTTCGTGATATGGAGTAGCCGAGGCAATATGGACCTCAACCTCTCCACAGCAAAACAGTTAGAACAGAACAGAACAGATATGCTTCCCTCGTCATCGTTTTAATGGCGACCGTTTCATGCATGGTAGCGAGATCGCACTTTGCATTAAAGCAATGAAAAGGCGTTTGCTGTTCTTGCCTCTCCTAACTCACTTTTTAATGGTGATGAGAAAGCTTGTACACTAAAGGGCCAAGTAAACAATGAGCAACGAGTGGCGCAGTAAACGGGATAAAAAAAGGACGTAGTGTGAGGCGGCTCCGCTGGGAGAATGAACCATAAAATGGGACAAACACACGCCATTCTCCCAAGGAAAAGAAAACCGACACACTTTGGCGTTTCAGATGCTAATGCGTTGTTAATAGGCTTCTCGGAAGCAGAGCAAACTGGTCGTAATTTGGCGCTTAACTAAGAGTAGAATAAAACGTTTTATGACAGGCAAGCAATGACTAGTTACCGCTGTACGATCGTCTTTTTCCCCTTGTCTTTCGTGTGGATTCTGCGGAACAAGAATTCAGATTTTTCTCATGGTTTCTGTGAGCTAAGTGCCGCGGCCATTCAGTTTTCTGCTTAATTTCATTCCCTTGGAACAAAGCAGACTGAAATGATTGGTGCAAATTGCAAGGTAGGCCTCCCGTACCTCGTTTGCTGTTCCCCCTTGTATTGGTATTGGGAACTCCAGATATTGCGGGGCTCAGTAGTCTTCTTACACAGCGATGTTATTAATACATTAATACAGTGTCTATAGTCTTTTTTGAAGGTCAGACAACAGTGCATGCCATCGCGCCACCGCCTTTGTTTTCTTCTTTTACTTGGAATTTGAAAAGTTCGAACAAAATAGACGCCTATAGACCATCTGTCTGACCAATTTTTTCGTATGACTTAAAGTTGAGGACGGATTAGTCGAAGGCAGGGACATTCCTCACGCGACACATCTGTGGTAATTGATCATTTTTCCGGGCGTCATTACCGCTACGTCATCGTCGTCGTCATTGCACCGTTGTTGTCATGCCACCTACTCTTTCTCAGCTTGCCATTTCCCTGCAGCAAAAAAAAAAAAGGCGCGGTTTACACGGTTTGTCGGTACTTCTGGTAATCGAAACCGTGCTCCTTGACAATATGTACAGTTGGGGAGTAGGACACGCACTAAGCAGTGCGCTATCGTGCTTCTTTTGGGATCAGCATTCTGTACGGCAAACATTGAGGTTGGCGCCATGAAGTAAAAATGTGCTTCGGATGCCATAGCAGCTAATACTGGAGCGGACGAACTATACTGTTCACCAGTGCCTGCAGTCATATGCCTCCTGTCCAGGTAGGTAGGTAGACAACTTTATTGGTGACGCCGCGACGAGAGCGCTATCATATATGGAGAGGCGCAAGAAATCTTGCTTCGAATGATTGGACTTCCTTCCGATATCGGGAACGTACAACGCATAGCTAGCGGGAAACGTTTTGGTTACCTCGTTTCCTTTAGTTAATTTCCTGTTGAAAACGCATTTGAACTATAATATTGGCCCGGGGATTTTAGTGTACATTTTTTATCTTTTTCAAGCTAATACAGATTAAGAAGGATATTTTTACAGTTCCCTCCAACCAACATAAAAAGATCCTGCTAACGAAAAGCTAAATCTTTTAAAGCGCTACTTGAAAAACCATAAGACACGAAAAACAAAAGAAAGACATGAACAATATGAGCCGGGAAAAGGCGGATTTTCATTAGATATCGAAAACGCACAGAGAAACAATACCTAACAAGGCTCACACACGTTGACTCGCAAACCGTAAGTAAACGTATCGCGCACTGTAAGGCTCCGTGCAGACGTAACTCCGCTCGGCGTCCCTAGCGGCAAGAAGCGCAGATATGCTCTGACGCGCTCGCAATGGGGTGAAGTCGAGGAACTATGCCTTTTACGATGACTACACTTTTCCTGCTTCTCGCGCTTGGCTAGTGACCAGAGCGACGGTACGTCCGCGTTATCAACGCGATCAGTCAGCCGCAGGTGGTGGACGATAAGAATAATATAGCATATAACATCGCTCCGCGATTGCACCCCTGCTCGCTCCACGCTCCCGCTGTGACAGCGCGAGGTATTTTCGCGAGCAGTTCGTTTTGTGCCGGTTCCGCTGTTCGTAGGAATGCCGAACTCCAGGAATAATTGCTGCGTTGTTGGGTGCAATAACCCCTACAGGAATTCTCTGGGCACGCGTTTTTACCGGTTTCCATTTAGAGAATATGAACGGAATCGGCGTGAACGGTGGATCGCAGTCGTTCGACGACAAAAGTGAGGTTTGTAAATAGATGGTTTTTTTTTTTTTTCTGGGGTTGCATTTGCCCGTGATTGTTGATCTACCGAGCAACATCTCTTCCACGACGCCGTGAACGTGACCCGCTTCGAGGAGTTCCCTGCCCTTCTTCAGATTAGCTCCTCGGAAGAAACTATCTATATCACGTAGCTCTCTGAATCCAAACGTAATAATAATTGGCACGCTTTGCAGTGCCATGACAGCAAAACACGAGCCGCGACGACGAACTCGGCTGCACTGAATAAGTCGGCGCAGCGAATGCAGTGCCATGGCCGTTCGATGGAAAGCTTTTTTTTTTTTTTCATTCAGCGGCCGTGACAGTGCAATTGCTGGTACTGCCGGTTTCAAGCTGCCGCTGAGTTCGCTGCCGCGTTAGCCCGAGGGTGATAAGCTGTGATTGTTTAGTGAGTGAGACGGCCCGCGTTACACGTGCGCAGTTTCGCTCAGCGGGCTCGTCACCTCCGTTGTCTTCCCCCAGTTAATGCATTTTATGTTGCCGCGTTCGCCTGAGGATGCACGAGGTCTGGCGAAAAGAAGCACATGCGCTAACGCTACGTTCTCTGACAGCTGATAACAATTTGACGTCTTTTGGAAGCAAACGGGAAAAAGAACGCTTCAAGCGAAGCACCAAAACACGGCACAGTGGCTTGCCCCCCCCCCCCCCCCCCCCCAACCATCCCGCCAAATCTGCTGCCGTGGCCGCTTTGGCGCTGGAGGCAGCGCGCGACTGTGGCGGCTCCTAACGTATGCACGGTGCCCATAGGCCCGCGCGACAAGAGTACCACGCCTAACTGTGGAACAAGAATTCAACAAAACACATTGAGGCGAATAAAGATATACATTGACGCAAAAATCACGAAGAGTTCATGACAGCTGTGTATAAACTCATGATTCACGCTTAACTAGTCGAGTGACAAATGGACGAGCTTCGAACCGGGTGCGAGCGAACCAATAGTGTTCCAGGATGAAAGGCGAACACGAGTCGTTCTTCACAATCACTTGGCTATCTAGTCTAACTCCTCGTTCAGTAATGTACTTTTGACAAAAGTTTGCATGGCCGCGGAGACGATGTGTTTTTTTTTTTTTCGTTATAGCATGGTTGGCTGACCGTTTTGTTTACTTGTTCCGAATGCACAATTCAAGCTTGTCCAACGGAGAGCTTATCGTGCTGAAATAAACCTTATACCTTTATATATACATATAAGCGTCCGGGCTGCGCTGCCATAGCCGCTGAGGTACGGGCGGACGGTACGTGTACTACATACACGACAGGCCATCCATTCTTATTGAAAACGAGGTTAGGATTAATATTTAGTGCGAATGATGCCCACATGCAGCAGTGACATAAGTGTTCGATTTGGGATTGATGCGTCGCACGCCCCCGCTTTTCGTGATATTGGGGGCGGGGGGTTATATATTCATATATACGTGCCTGTACTTGCTCAGGCTTTACGGCAGGTTTCACACCGACTGGTTTCACCGACTATAAATCACAGCGCAAAACGGCCCCATCGCGTGTCCGCTGTCGCTAGCGAAACAAGCGCAATGCCAGCGACCAGTGACATACGCAGAACACACATATACCGACCCAGAGTGTGCGCTCAGCGCGCTACAAATCGCCCCGGCACGGCTCGATTCGCGAGCCTCGGTCCGATGGCGGCGCTGGCTCCTGACCCTCCTCACGGTTTGTCACTGTCGCGTGATTCGACCGGACAAAGCCGAGTGGAACATTTGTTTGGTGGTGTCGGCGCTAGCCACAGGGCCGAGTCCCGGGGATGCCCCCTGCGCAGCGCTAAGCGCCTGTCTTTGTTTCGCGTCACTGTGATAGAGCGCCAACGCCGGGCCCTCGGCCGCGTCCGGCTACCGCGGAAGCGTTCCGCTATGGGTCGCCGTGTTGCTGCTGTCCCGAGCACTGCCAGCGAGGTGTTGGCCGCTCTGACTTTGCGCCCCGAAAACCAGCGTCTTACCTTGCCTCGCTTGCTTTTGGTTCGTGTCGGAGGTATGCTTCGCAACAGCACTTTGCCGCAGCGCGGAGACCACAAGAACGTGTTGTCCGATGCATTTTAGGAAAGCGGCAGCGCGCAAGAACGTTCGGCGGTGGAGTGGGGAGGCATACCGCATCAGCGCTTCGGTCAGGAAGCCGGAAGCCTCAGCCCATTTGATTTCAGAGTTCACATTTGACTGAACAGGACTCTCCGAGAACGCCATGCTCAGAAAGATTTCTTTTCTTTCTGAAAATAAATTTTTCACGCCGAGAAGAAAAAAACGAAACAAGAATGGAACACCGATACGTCAGCGTCAGCCTTAAGTTCGAGAGCGTAATCCCTGTGGAATGCTGCGTTTAGTATGAACGCCACTGCAACTAAACGTTTCAGTGAATTTGTTGTTGGGCAAGTTAGTTAAGCACTCCAAACTGCATATTGGTGGAACTAAGAAAACTCACTGGGTGCCTTATGCATCTTTGCCTCAGTAGACTCGAAGGCGAAAGCCATCTTCTTCTTCTTCTAAGTCGATGCACGGAACCTCCCGCGCCCCCCTCTGAAAGCTTTCTGCAACTAACGTGGCTTTGCAATGCCTCCTGGATAAGAGGCATTGTTAGCCTTCTGCACCTCACCTTGCTGCAATGCCTCCGGGATCGGCCCATCTTTCACCAAGCAATGATGTCACCACGTGACGTCATGATGACGTCACAAATGTCGGCGATATGTGACGTCATGATGACGCCATATGGTGACGTCATCACGTGATGATTTTTTTGCCTCACTAATGTTGACGCCGCCGACGTAGGACGCCGACGCGAGACGCCGGTCAATTTTCACGTTTGATGAGGCGTCTACGGCTTTCGCCTTAAAAAAAGTTGATTGTGAAGAAGGGAGGAGGGTAATAGAAACGTTGGCGCTTTTTTTTTTGTTTTCGCCTCTATCTTCTGCAAAATTTATTTGATCTATCTATTTTGTCTAAACGCTTGTTTCCTGTACTTTGCAGAATGCATTAGTCGTCGCTGTGAAACTAAGCAGGCATTGCTTTAAGCCGCGCGAATCTTTTCCCGGCTGTTAATGCACGATTAATAATTAACATGTAGGATGACCTCTGAGGGGACACCCAGGAGACGCCCGATTGTGTAGTTAAGACAAGTCGCTGTGCGAAAAACATGAGCATTGTACAGGAGAAAAAATAAGAACGGACTGAAGTAGCCTGGTCTGTTAACTTTATGCTTCAACAGGCTATTGACCGATTATATAAGTGAATATGTCACTTGTTCCACTGAGCGCCTCGGGGAAAAGCCACGAAAAGCATGAACATTTACTCCACCTAAGCCCGTACAACGTGCAAAGTGTGAAATAGCAAGTATCGAGAGAGATACAAGTGATAAGGGAAAGTCAAGGAGGTTACCCTGCGTGAGATATGTAGAAAGGAGGCGGCTAGACGTGAAAAAGGCAAGAATAAGAACTTTCGAAGCTGACACCGCGACTCACATACATGCAGAATAGGTCATCGTTCCTTCGGACAAAAGAAGTAATATTGGCCTGTGCACCTCAAGAAACACAATAGTGCAAAATAAAAATAACTTTGACTGTGGCCTGAAGAGCATCTTCAGCAAAAGGCGAACATCTTCATAAAAGACTGTGGGCACTGGACTAGATAAGCACTTGCGATTAATAGCTGTGTTGATGTATATGAAATGTCTTAGTCCGTATACTGTGGGCAGAGCTTGGATAGAAATGTGTGCGCGTGAATGTTCTATTGCAATGTGAACTCCTGCAAGCGAACTGCACATTACCATGTTATTTTTTTTACTTGTTTTAGCTGCTGTATGTTTTTCTCTACTTGTTAATTTTTGTTTTTGGATAACCACTCTTTTTTTCGCTGCAGAAGTTATAGAAATGGAGTAGCTGAGGTTATATAAACCTCAACCTTTCCACAGCAAGCCAGTTAGAAGAGAACGGTGCATGATAAGGCCCGGAGATAGCGCATGGACAGCATGGACAGGCAATGGTACACTTCGAGTGAACTTGAACAAGGAAATACATAAAATATTAAAAAACGAACTCGCGAGTTATTTGGTACGTGAGTGATCAGCGTGTTAACAAACCTTTGTACACTTAAGCAGTGGTAGTGTTTGTTGCCGGACTCTGTTGTCACACCTTCGCGTTTCATGGCGCTAGCTGCTAGCGACATAAGGCTATAGCAGAGAGGTTGCCCTCTCGTGATCCCAAAGAAAGTGTAACGACAGTCGGGGAAAAAAAAGACCTTATAGAAAGCCAGTAATGGCTACGGTTAATGGCTGTATAAGAGAGATGGGATAATGAGGATTAAGTTCAGTGAAAGCAAAGTTAGTTAGCCCCACAGATAGTTAATTAAAACCTAATTAAAGGGCCACTTACACCCTGAAATCACAGGAAAGTTCGTATGTAGGTCCGTCGTAACTGAACATAGGAAAATGAAGTTTGGTGGATACGTAGTACTCAAGTGTTGGGCTAGGAAGGAGTACACTTCCCACGTGTACTACTTAATTGGGATAAATTAAGAGCCTCATTAGACCTTAGAACGCCTATAGCTTTGATGCAAATCGAGCTAAGAAGACGGGATTGGGGGTGTAAGCACATGTACAACAGTACATCTTCTCAATTGAGGGTAAGGGAGAGAGTGACGTCACTCGTTACGCCCGCGTAGCATGCGCCGCTCCCTACGCTCTCGTTGCGGCGCTCGCATCGCGCGCGCGCGCGCGTGCTCTCGCTGACGGAGGATGCATTTATACTTACGCTCCGCTGCGCTTACGTCACGCACGCGTCATGCGCGTAGTGTGCGCTTTCCGGTTTCCCCCCGTGACGGCGCTTGCATCGAGCCCTCCTCTCCTTCCTCCGCTGCTCTCCTCTCCTTCAGCGCTCCCTTGCGCTGACGTGGTCGGACCAGTGTTGCCATCTCAGCGGATATTCTGCTAGATCTGGCGGAATTTTGATGACTTTAGCGGCGAAAATTTGTATTTATCGGATGGCGGAATATTTAAATAATATCTGGGGTTTAACGTCATAAAACCACGATATGAATATGAGAGACGCCGTAGTAGAGGGCTCCGGAAATTTCGGCCACCTGGGGTTCTTTAACGTGCACCTAAATCTAAGTACACTGGCCTCAGACATTTTCGCCTCCATCGAAAATGCAGCCGCCGCGGCCGGGATTCGATCCCGCGACTTTCGGGTCAGCAGTCGGGCGCCATAACCACTACACCACCGTGGTGGGGCCGGCGGATTATTTAGCGGAATGGTAAGAACCCTTTCGGGGAACTAGCAGATTTGGCCTCTCCATGCTAGTACTACCTTACTCGAATGCTGAAGATGAGTGATCGTTCAGCGAGATGAATTTGTTGAAGACAAAACTCCGAAACAGGTTCTCCCCCAGCACAGTTGACGCCATCATGGTCATCAGAGCTGGGCTGAAAAGACACGAAAAGGGGTGCTTCGACTACGAGCTGCCAGAGAAAACTATCCGCCTCATCGGAACTCGGGATGTATACAGAGTGAGTGTGAGTAAGCCCTCACCTTCAACAGGTGCTCCACACCAGCCAGAGGGTCTGCTCGGCCAAGTGGGAGACTCTAGTCCAGATGATGACGATCTATTCACATTTTGAGACTTTTACGCCTTTGTGCCTGCGCTGAGAGACTGAGCGCCACGGTCAGAGTGAGTGTTCCGTGAAGAAAATTGAAAATACAGTGATATATTGTATTCCTACAAGTGTGTTAGTAAATTACGTTCGCTTTCAGCATTTTTTTGTCTATTTTGTATTTATGCTTCTTTTAGGGTCCTACAAAATACTTCTTAGTGCTTTAGCGGATAACTTGGTGGTTTTGGAAAAAAAGTTTCGGATTTTAACAAATTTCATTACCCATTTTAGTGGAATTCTTGACAACTGAGATGGCAACGTTGGGTCGGACACGACAGCAGTCGCCTGGTCGGATCCCGTAGGACTAAGACGTGTGCGCGCTAACGCTGGCTTGCGCTCGCTCCGTTTGCGTACAATGGAGGCGGATGACGGTCAACAACCAAGACCTAGCGGAATGTGTGCGTTCGCACAGTCCGTAAGTTTACATAACGGGTCCTCAAAGTTTACCGAAACTATACATACAACACCCAGTGGCAATCACAGGAAGTTAACCCAGCCAGCCCCATTACGTCCATTAAGCGCAGCTGACGCCTAAAAATTTTCTGTTGCTCTCATCGTCGTAAACTTTTCTATCGTATCCATGGTTTCGGGAAGGCGCGTCCTAAGTCTGTACTGCTGTCACGATAGTACTAGTAGCAGAAGGCGTATGCATTAAGGTAGAGAGATAGTGTGAAAAGGCAGTCTGACGTGAAAAGGACTTTTCCTGTGCTAATCCTATCAAATTTTTGCAAGAGAAAAGGAAAAATACTTCTAACTAAACACCAGGAAGTAAGGCCATTATACACTAACCCAAGAAAGAAAAATGGCACTTAGAACTCGAGGTTGTGAGCAAATAAAAGCGCTCTTGGTTATCCATTGCATTGCGAATAGAAGAACAGCAGTGAATTCTGCCCATGCGTACGCCACGTTTTCGGAATAGCAACAGCTTGTCTCCAAATATTTTGACACAAACCACTGTTGCTGCGCTCGTAGGTTGCGACGGGGATGAAGTGCCACATGAGGCACGGTAAGAATCCTGTTGTAGTTCACATCTTCAGCTTATGTTCTGAGCACATGTTTTAACAGCGATGCTTTTAAAGCTTGATGTATAACGTCCGTCGTCCGCAAAAGACCCTCCGCGCCGTTGCCTAGCAACAACCAAGCCACGCCCACCAACGGAGACAGTCCGCGCAGCCGCACCTCCGAGTTTGCCCGGCACGGCACGAGCCGAGAACGAGCGACGAAAGGCCCGCTCTTCTACAGGGGTTGCCACAGACAGGTTTGCACGTGAGTTTCTGGCGCTGGAGTTAGGACATTCTTGCAAGGTCTGTGACAGGCTGTGGTTTGACTCTACTCTGTCTACGCCAAAGGAAGACGTAGTATCAGCCTTGAAGGCCACGATAAGTCCCTAAGATCGACCGGCTTCGCTGTTGCTTAAGGGGAGACGTGGGTCTTGAAAAAAGTTTTTTTTATTACTTAGGTTAGCTGAATTTGAGTGAGGTTAGTACACTTAGTCAGATTTTTCTGCAGATTCCAAATCTCCAAGTAGATTTTTATTATCTGCATTAGAACAAAAGATATGAGATTTCTGAGAGCATATTTCTTACGGTACTTTTTGGCAACTTTGCTTTGTCAAACACAAGAACAAAGTATGTGGCAAGACTGCCAGAGAGCTCGTCTAGCCGATGATGCTAATTTTATTGTTTTCATCAAACTTCGAATGCAAAATAAATGCACGCAAATATGAGCGAAAAATTTTTTCTTCATACACTTTATGATTATTAAGAGTTATCATTTGGTAAACAATATTGTAAGAAAATAAATAGCATCATCGGCTAGATCAGCTTTCTGGCATTCTTGCCACATACTTTGCTTTTGTGTTTGACGAAAAGAAGTTGCCGAAAATCCCCGTAAGAAATGTGCTAGAAAACGTTGTAGAAACAGCATATCTTTTGTTCTAATGCAGCTATGAAAAATCTACTCACAGATTTGGAATCTGTAGAAGAAACTGAATAAGTGTATTAAATTTCATTCTGTTCACCCAATTATTAAAAACACACTTTTCAAGACCCACGTCTCCCCTTAAGCTTTACACGGCTAGTGTAAACGTCTTCATTTGTTTATTGTTTGGGTTATTCGTTGTACAGGTTGTACTGTTAACAGTAAGTCAATGGTGAAATCGTTGGCGATGTTTACGAGCAGAAAAGAGACGAATTTGCCACTGTATATATAACTGTATACACCAAAATATAGTTTAGAACTACCTGTATTTTTAAAACATTTAAAACATCACCATAAACCAACAGTATAAATGATCTTTGTTGAAATGATGTACTTTTACAAATCACATTTGTTCTCACTGTTGGTGCATGTATGAGAGGATCGGGGTCGAATATGAGCAACATTTATGGCATCAAACCTAGCACTCGGGTGATAACACGTTGATCGGCGGTAAACGACATTTAGCTGCTACATGCAAAGGTTGCAAGGGGCCAATTTCGCAATAGGGCGGTGCGACTATTCGGCACTGTAAGAAAGGAAGCAGTTTGGGCTAACCTAATTCAGGGGACGCAAGCGGCTCAAGTGTGCCAAGATGGATGCGAGGAGGAACAAGAAAAGATGGGGACCCGAACAACCATATGAGTGGCGGTAAAAGTAAGGGAGATGAGAGCCGCGCGCCCGACAGCAAACACCGAACCGGCTTGGTTGTGTAATGAGAAGACACAAGGGGCACATCGGCAAGAGAGCAATGAAGATTGATTTCGGCGTCGAGGGGAAAAGGTAGGTTTTCCTTAGGTCTGCCAAACACTAAGGCTGCAACGCCACAATGCCGAGAAAAAGAGAACGAAGAAAGGCTGACCGAAGCGAGATACACGCGCGAAAGACTCGCAAGATTCCTTAGATGTTGGAAAGCTCTTGCAAGACCTTCCTACTTCATTTTGCTGGTACTTTATTCTAGGGCACGTCCTCCACCAGAAACCAGCACGTGCGATGCATCTTTACCCCGTCGTCCGCAATTCGAACAACACCGAGGGCTATGGATAAGGACAGGTCTCTTTCCCCAGGGATGTCGCTGCAGCTCATATGCAGCTCAAGCGCTGTGTCCTGTCTTCTGTTTGTGGTGTCGTTTTTTTTTTTTGCGCTAAAAAAAAGCACTATGTATACATGTACAGACTGGTCCACTGTTAAAGGGAACACTTACGCGCATCACATGTCCGGTTTTCGCTCTCTTTCAAAACCAAATTGGCTTAGATTTGCATAAGACTGCTGGCGGTAGGCAGTTCTGACTTCCTTCGGGACACTCGTTAAGTGCACGAACAATGATTCAACACCCACTTGCAGTTAGGGGGACCACGAAACGCCCGATACCCAGACCAACTCCCCTCCTCATGCAAATTTTGTAGTAAACCAGATTTCCTACACATCCTCCTCACGTGCCCCACATTCCCTCATCCCCCATCACCGGCTGTGGCGGTGTCTTATTGGGAGACCATCACGACCAGCATTTCTGCTTTCAATCGGCGCCGGATCATGCGCGATGAAGAGGATTGCGCTTCAAGGGCTTTCCTTCGCTTTGTAAGGTCGCTCCCTCAATGTGAGGGAGCGACCACGTGCCATGTAGGGGGCTCGGCCCCTGCGCTCACACACTGACAATAAATGTTTTACCACCACCAGCAATATGAAATGTGTCATTCGAGTGGTTCGTTTAACAGTGGACCTTACTGTACAGCGTGCAACTGGCTTCGGCGTGCTTGCGCGCAGTCTTCCGGTCCCACGGATCGGTAAACGGGATAATCTGCCGGCCGGCCGTGCATACGGTGCGCCGGAAACTTGACGTCCGTGCAATTGCTTTATTCGTTTATTGGATGCGGCGTCCACGCAGGCGTCACGACTTAACGCCTCCCCTTTGCACATAGGAGGGTGGGTCAACTTAAGAAGTATGTATAGCGCACATGCCGTGCACCGTCTCCGTGGCTGCGAGCCCTCGAGGGCTAGGAAATTAACTTCCGCCGTAGGAAAATTACACTCGACCGAATGTCCGCGGCCGATAAGCGCGGCTCCGGGGTCCTTGGCATCTGGGTTTAGCGGTGACCATACATAGCGAACCACCCGAGGGTTAGCCAGAAAGTTTTTTTTTTTTTTTTTTAAGCGGGTTATCTCGTCGGTCCGGAGCCGAGTTCCTGCTAATCTCAGCGCCGCGGTTCCGGAGCGCCAACATCCACCCTGATCGACAAGGCAATGAAACTGCCGGTTGTGCACCTGTCGCGCCGGCCCCGCAGAACATGTTGCATTTACTCTGTATATACAAAGCCGGCGCCATATATCGCGGGATAAAGTCATGGTCGCGCTGCTTCGGCTCTGGCCTAGCTGAACAGCTCGGCCACATCTATATATATTCCTTTTCCTGCGACAGCGAAGAAGGAGAGGACGCAACATAGCCTGATACTGTCAGTATTGCATGCGTACCCATGGGCTGTTGTTGTTGTTGTTCTTGTTGCTCGTTTCTTCCGTTTCTTTTTTTTTCATCATACGACGCCGGAGAAATGGTATTCTGTGGAATTACGTACAAAAATAGTCCCGTCGTTCGCCTTCCGAACAAACGTTCGAAAAATCCCGCACGGAAGTACGACGACAACGTTGGCTCTTTGTTAAGTTCGAACTGTTCACTTAGTATCAACGCTCCTATTTTAGTGTGTTTCGAACAAACATAAGTAACATGTTTTCGCTAAATTAAGGAATACAATCCATATTCATTGATGGCCTCTCATGATGTGCCGCTTCATCGAAGTAGAGTTTTTTAGTATTCTTATTTTTTGCTTTATTAGACTGATGATTACTGGCTACAGTGACAATGTCATTGAACTGTTCAGTTGAAGATTGCGCGTTTGAACGCGGCGTTATTGTTTCTCTTTTATTTTTTCAATGTAGGAGAAATCTAGCAATGCTCCTGTTATTAAGTTCGGAGTTTTTGATGCAGGATAAGAATCACAGGGGGTCACTGAATATGGCGTGCCTCATAATCATATTATAGCTTGAGCACTTAAAAACTACAGAATTTATTTTTAGAAAGACTGATGAGAAGATGGCGGGGTAATTACGATTGTTCTGGCGAACTAAAAGAGAACACAGCGCTTAATCGCTTAGCAGAGCACAAGCTAACATCTAACAAAGTCTTAGAGCGCAATAAAGACGCGGCACAAAAGAAGGTCAGACACAGGACGCGTCCTTCTTGCGCTCTAAAATTTCATATGTCGTGCACCAACTAGGCCTTCAAAAAGTCCTTTTAAAGCTAACATCTATTGGTTACATTTTGACATCCATATTACCATAGGCGTGCGCAGGGTTTCCCATTAGGGGGGGCAAAGGTTCATCGCAGCGCCCCCCCACCCTACTAAGTCAATGTATGGGGCAGATGTTGCGCCCCCCCCCCCCTCTTAGGTGACTACAAAGGTCGATGTACGGGGCAGATTTTGCGCCCCCCTCTTCGGTGATTAGGGGGGGGGCGGCCCCCCCCTGCCCCCCCTGTGCGCACGCCTATGCATATTACACAGACGAAGACCTCCATTACAGCTTCCTTCTTATTTTTGCACTTCACGTACTGCGTCAAAAGCAAAAATAATGAACCATTTTATAGGATCCACAAAGACTGTGAGGTGGGTAAGTTGGACGGGTTCATGCCTAGGCACAGATAGGTAATACGGTTTCATGTCGCAAGATTTTATGTTGTGGTGACGAAAAGGTACTTATTTGTTTTCTCTTTATTATCAGACTCGGGGCTTTCATTCTCGTGATTTCATTTATATATAGCAGCAGCAGCGTAATTATTTCACAGCGCAAGATTGAAATTAACGGCTGTGATTACCGGCTATTTTGTTCTTGTTTTTTTTCTGTACATGACGGCTTCCTTCTAGTGAAACTCCTGAAGCGTACCTAATTGCGAAGTCTGTTACTAGCTCTTGTTTTGTTAACGGATTGAATTAAAACGCTCACGTCGGTTGAACTAAAGAATGCGCGACAAAAAAATAAAAGAAACTCATTTCCTGCGCTAGAATGAGACGAAGCATGGGGTTCTTCTACACTTGCAGTACGGCTGCACTTATATAAGTGCATAAGAAACTGTATCCTTATTATCTGAATCAACATGGTGACTTAGTATAGATAATCAACAGGTTATTAAAGAAGCTTATGCATATCTCGACGGCTCCGTCGTATACTGTAACAACGCCTGCTCATTAATTGACGTATATTCAAGAAATGCAAGATCGTGACTAAAGCGGTCGAAAAAGTCCGCTTGAGTCATCCCGTCAGGAAGGGCCCAAACCGGTCCGGACGCATTGGGACCAGAGGCGTAGCCCTGGGGCGGCCGGAGAGAGAGAGAAAATGGCCAATGCAGCCGTGTATTGAGTAGCACGCAAGACAAATTGTTACTGTGATCAAAATTTGAAGTCCATAAGGCAAGGTTCATTCCAGCAGTATATACACAACTATACGTCTAGAATAAGTTGAACCAGTAATAGGGAATAAGGTTTTCGGCCGCAAGAAGCGCAGACCTCCTCCCCCACCCTCCTTCCCTCTCCTGGACTGATATCCGGAGAGGGGGAAGAAGAGGGGAGTGCACCCTTACCTCCCCGTAACTTACGCCTCTGGTTGGGACTAACCCAGCCAGACAATTGTAGAAGGTGCTCACATTAAATTTTGTGTTCGCATGACCTCGTGTTCTCAACCTGTGTGTCACCGTCACAGTGTTTAAATAAATGTAAAAAAAAAGAAAAAAATGAGTCGAATCTATTCCGAGCGAGTTCAACATAACCGCTGCCTCTCCGTTTTCAATATCTTTTATCTACGATCCAGATTCGCAATCCCTTCTGTTGTCAAACACACTCTAAGGCAAGATGTCCATTTTTACGTCTGTTTAGCACCGTACTTTGTTACACGTGACGAAAGTGCTCCCAATCACTCGGTGCAGTCTCGCTCCCCGCCTACATCCGCTGAGTGTTTGAGAGGAGCACATGCATTTATGGATGAAGTTAAAATCACCCTTCAGCTTATTAGAGTACGCGTGTCGTTTTCAACGGCTTCCGGCCGCAGGAGCTCCCGTCTCGCAGAGGCACGCTGGAGCTGCTTCCGTCTGCTAGCCGTTCGTGGCTGTCCCTGATTGGCATGATTAACGGCGTGTGTAATACACCGAGCTGGCCGCGCGCTATGTTCGGCGACACGCTTCGGGATCGATGGTGGTCGACGCCGAGAATCCCGTAGAGCCGTGTCCAACAGGCGCAGGAGATCCGCGCGCCAGCGGCCGCTATCACCGCGGAGCTCGCCTGCGCAACCCAGCTGTCGGTTTAACTTTCGGGGCTTAAGCCGTCGGATTGCAACCGCGTTGTGGACGATCGTTTGTCAGCTCGGGTCGATATTTCTGCGAACGGGAGCTGCTGCACCGCGCGCTGGAAGCAGCGTTGTTTCCTGATAGACGGGTCGGAATTAGACCCCTGGTGATGGTTAGACAGTTCGCTATAGCAGTACAAACATGCCTATTTTTAACACTGTGGCTGCGCTACCTAACACATTAGGTAGCGTAGCCACATTTGGTGCAGCAACTAAGTTTAAGGAGCAATATAATTAATGATGTGGTTGACTAAACATGCTTTTTTGGACACGAAAAGAGACGTATTGGACGGATACACGGACACGCATGCCTTCTATAGTTGCCTTTCCGCAGCTCGGTTTCAGGAGAGCACGTGCATGCCCTCAGCACAAGAAAATTCGGTTCTCACCCATGAAAAAGAAATCTGCTCGCGTTAAAAGCAAAGTGGATGCACGTTCCCACTCGGCGCAATCAGCTCAGACACACGCTGCGGGCAGTGCTATAGGGCTTCCGCGTTGATCGCTGTGCATGCATTCCCGGTGAGCACTTGTATGCGACTTGTTTCAATCTACTGATCTGATCAACGGCGACTATAAGAGGTCTTGCAAGCTGAAGTTGCACAGTTATAAGCCGTCTGAGTAAGCACTTAATTCACTGTAGCAGGCGGAAATGTCTGAGGCCCGTGTACTTAGATTTAGGTGCACGTTAAAGAACCCCAGGTGGTCGAAATTTCCAGATCCCTCCACTACGGCGTCCCTCATAATCATATCGTGGTTTTGGGACGTATACTTTACGTTACCGTGTTACCGGATACCGGATGGAATCTGCGCATACGCGAACCTTTACGGAACGCAAACTACTCGCCGGATAGGTGTTACGTTTATGACCCTATCTCGCAAATCCACCTTCGTTCGTGGCTACTCGCGATATCCGTTTCGCGGAGACTCCAGCCGCCGAGTCAAAATAAGCCGAAGTGCGAGCGCCGGTGCATTCAGACGACGGACCGAATACGGATTTGAAGTGGACGCGGACGGCTAATCCACGGATAATCCGCCTGCAGGCGCATCCACACGACGGACGGTGTCTTAGGAGAGAACAGCCGGATTACTCTCGACCTCAGACTTTCAGTGACTACTTCAGGGTACTACGAACAATATGCAGCAGGTTCGCTTCGCGTAACGCCGTTCCTCTTTTTTTTAAATTGTGCTGCGTGATAGCTGGGACACCCTGTATACATAACGCAGAATTCTAGTGTTCCACGTGCCAAAAGAACGACATGATTATGAGGCACGCCGTAGCAAAGCACTCCGGATTAATTTTGACCTTCTGGGTTTCTCTAACGTACACCTAAATCTAAGCACGCGGGTGTTTTTGCATTTTACGCCCATCAAAGTGCGGCCGCTGTGGCCGGGTATCGAACCCGCGTCCTCCAACTCGGCAGTCTGACACCTTGGCCGGTAGGCTATCACGGCGGGTCATTATAATCACCAGCTTCATTAAAAAGGTATAACATAATTCGTGTTACATATAACTCATCACGGAGCGTACTTTAAAAGGCGCTTACACATTTAAAATCATTATGTGAAGGTATAAAGCAAACTAAATGTTCCAAAACTGTATCGGCACCTCTATATACGTTCAGGCTCATAAGGCATATATACCGTATCGTACAGAAACAGTCGTCATATTGCCTTAGAAGTATTTTGTATCAACGCGTGCACTCACGCGTGTACTCACCCACGGGCGCTGTTTTGTTCGGTTATAACTTGCTTGATGTGCACAGATTGACGTATATAGCAGCTCGGCTACTCCATATGCCTGTATGTCCTGCACAAAAAAAAAAAGACCGTTATCTCAACATAACTAAACAAGTAAAGAAATCAAATATCACACTGAAACAAATAGAGAAAGTAACATGACAATGAACAGTACACTGGCAAGGGTTCACTTACACTAGAACGCCCACAAGCACACATTTCCGTACAATCCGCAGTTTGCACAAGGTGACACTTCGCTTCATATACAGCTGCACATGGCTGCTCAGCGCAAACGCTTGTCTAGTTCCGCGCCCACTAAGAAATCCTTTAAAAAGATGTTTGCCTCAGCTGCAGATGCTTTGTAGGCCACTGGAAAAAGTGATTTGTTGCTTTAGAATACTAAATCGAGGTCACATTCATTTCCAAGGTGAGTGGTGATAGACGACGTTTTCTTTCTTTCTTTTTAGGAGGAAGCATTTTCATACTACAAGCACGCTGTAAGCAGGGGACAGGGAAAAGATGTGTGCACGCCCCGTAAAACGCTATCATAAAATAAAGGCCTCAGATCTGCTTTCTACATGTTCAGACGGCTTGTCATTAAACGCTGCCGCCGGGAAGCAAACAGATGAAAACGACATCTTCTCGCGTGCAAATTGTTTTCCCGTTCATATGCATATTCATACTCGTTTGCATACTGACGGAGTAAGTGCCCTGTTTTCTCATGGTAATTACCGACGTGGACCGCAGCGAAAACTGCAGCTCGAATGAAGGCTGTGAGCATGAGGCACACATCTCGGGGAGTTATTTGCCCGCGTCGCAAGACGAGAGAATGACAGGTGCTTTTGCGTAAAAAAGAACAGAAAAAATGCAGAAAAATGGCTTTGACAGTAATTGCGTATATGGCAGTTTGCTGAAGTGAACGAGTAACTGCAGAGCCTGCAAAGTATTGGAACGAAAGATTTTGGCCGAATATGGCGATGTAATTATACGCACGGCGTGTTGACATATTAACCAGAAATACTTAGTGGTCGCATTATTGCGAGCTTTTTAACAGCCCCGATGTTTCGCTGTTATTGCGATACGAACGTGTCTTTTTTTCTTCTTTTTTTTATAATCGTAATAGAGAAAGGAGGAGTTGAACGACAATGAAAAGACACGTACGAACGTGTCTTTCTTGTCCCTTTTGTCCTCTGTACAGTGCGCTACTTCCCCTATACGGTATAATGACGATGAAAAAGCAAGACAACAATGTTAAAAACATACGGCAATGACGTTCCTGTTGGCTATCTATGAAAGGGAACACCATGCAAGCACGTTGCCTATGATATGCGGGAATGGGGGTTCAGCTTAGAAGTGGTAGCGCATTCGCTTTTGACGTAATCGACTGGTGGCTTGAAGAACCATGCGCGGCCGATAGGCAAGCGCCTGCGACAATGGCTCCCCCGCCAGATCATTGTTCTATCCGCCAATAAATTACGCCAAAAGTGAGGTACTCCCTCCTGCTACCGCCTGCAGGCGATCTAATAAGCGTCCGCATAGCACAGGTAGAGTGTAACTCCACTAAGGCACTGCCTTACTGATAGTGTTCCACATCGACGGTGGCCTTATAGTACCTGAGTACGAAATTATTAGCTGAACGAATCGTAACTCGAACGAATTGGTAACTCGGCCGCTCTACCTTCATGTCGCCAAAAGCAGTGGTGCGCACCAATGACCTCACGTTGAAGAACGTATGCATGTTCATAAGAAGTCGGCCGTACGCCGCACTATATATTCCGTCAGACGTCGGCCCTGCACCCGATGGTGGTCGAGATCATTGGAACCTGGCCCAATGCTTCCCTCTCCAAAGCGCACCAGCTACAAGCATTACTTTTGCTTTAAGTGTCACCCTGAGATCAACTGACGATCTGTAATCCACTGCTTTGTTTACTATGCTTTTATGGGAACTGTAAAAGAAATTTCAGTCTCCCGTTCGTGAGCAATATAATGGGTGCTTTTGACTGAGAAATCTGGAGCGGCCGCCAGAATCCTGGAGCGAGCTCTCGGATAGCGCCAAGCCGAATCTGCCAGTGGAACACGGGAATGCTTCGCGTGAGATCGCACCGGACGTTCTTCATGCACGTCACGTAAACCGGTTTGAGAAATTATTCCTGCTTCCACTCTGCCCATTTCCAGGGCAACGCAGCCATTTTGCGAAGGAGGCCTCGCACAATGACGGTAGTGACGTATGCTGCTCGTCCTATTTTCGCCCGAATCCGCGGCTTGGCGGCGGAACAAGTGAGAGCGATCCAGTGCAAAGCAAGGTGCTCTGAAACGAACCCCTCCAGATGGACCAGCAATAAACGGATTTAAGAAATCCTGCTCCGGATCGACCAGGGAAAAATGCTATAAAAAAAGGCTGTGTTCTAACATCGTCCACGCCACACCCATGCATGGTATGCTCTGACGAACAGTATACTCCTCACGCTCATCCTGAAGCACCTGAAGCATCCCACAGACGCCAGTGCACACACACACTCTCCAAAGAACTTCTCGCAAGAAGCCTAATGACTCCCGCAAAATGCTCGCGGGGACGCACGATTGATGGGGCTCTCCTCTTTAAAACGACGTCGGCTGCCTCTTATACAAATGAAGCGCGGCGCATGTGACGGAGATTCGACGACGCGCACTGTTGGTCCGATCATTACGACCGACGAGAGGCCTCAACCCAGTGATGTACAGAGGCGCGCACAGGACTGTGTGTGTATGTATCCCGTATACGCTCTACGCGGATGAGCTCGATACTCCGGGAGACGATCGGAAAAAGCGCGCGGGCGCGCGCGCTAAGAGCATTGATGCGCAAAGCAACGCGCCATCAGCGAACACTTGGCCTGCAGGGCAGCGCTGCCCCGAACAGGAAATCGGCGGGCCTCGCGTGCCGCTGCCGGCTCCTGTGTCTCCATCACAGCGCGCCGCCGCCAGCAACTCAAGTAGCCCGCCGTCTATGAAGCCATTACGCGCTCCGCGGCGCCTCGCCAAGAATACGACCGCATTAGAATTCCTGAGGCAAGAAGAACGGCACGCGCTTCATTCTGGGCGGCTGCCAGAAAGAGCGTCGAACGGGGCGCGCCGCAGCCTTTCTCGCCAAAAGTACAATGGGCATTAGCGGCTGCTCGGCCCCTCCGTACTTCGTCTGCACTTCTTTCTCTTCAGCCGGGATACTGGGATAAAGAATAAAAAATGCGGGGCCCGGTGGGAGCGTATGGAAGGCTAGAAATAGGGACACCAAGACGTGGATTGAGGGATGATGAACAGATAATGCATTTTGCATTAATTTTGTCTGAGCACCGTCTGCTCGGCTGTCGGCCGTTCATCTCGCAGCAGCATGCAGATGGGCTCCAACCACTGTGACCACCATTTCCTTCTCCGACCATAAAGTATATCTTCGCTCGCCGCCTTTTTTGCCCGCAGTATATGGTATCAAAAAAAAAAAAGAAGAAGAAAGGGGGGGCGGGAAGCAGGATTTGAAGCACCGTACTGCTACACTCGCTGGCAGTATAATACGCGGAAAAAAAGTTTACGCAGTTTGATTTATGCTGTAGCATTCAACCAATCGGCGTGGAATGTCTTTCGAATTTTCAGCTGCCTTGACGGCTGATCCCTGAGGTCATCGCTACTAACACATTTCCAGAAAAAAAAAGAAATAGAAATAGAAATTACAAGAGTGAAAGCTACAGTTTTCTTGGCGCATTTTAAACAAAGTCGTTCTTTCTCTCCGTCTCACGTGTACGATATAAGAAAAAGTGAGAGCGCATCGGCGAGTACACAAAAAACAAATGTGCACGAGGAGTATATATACGGCGAATGCGGCTTTCCAGACTCTACAAATCTTCGTCGTCAATGTTCATTTCAATGCTGGCAAAATTTCGAAAGCTTATGTCGCGAGAACAGTAAAAGTAAAGGATTATCCCCATATATTTTTAATTCGCACCTAGACGTATGCAACTATGTGCGCTGGGCGTTATGAGAAAGCGTACGTTCACGCATATGTAGTCATTTTATAATACGCTGTTTTTATATGATTGTAACCAACACGCTTTACGATTAGACGCTATCGTTTCAAGGCCGCATAAAATAATAAAGATCTGCCGCATCTATTAAGGCGGAAAGTATCAGTGAAAACGGAGAATAATTATTATTGTGTTTGAAGGCGCAGTTTATTCCACTGACTAGTATCAAGCGCAATTTATATAAGCCATGTTTCAAACATGATACAAAACGTATTCTGTTTATTGCGTCATTAATAACCTTACCCAAACCACTAGTGATATAATCATTAGCTGCTGCCACTGCTGTGGACGAAACTCTATTATGAAAGTGCGAGCACAAATAAACGAGAAAAAAAAGACAGTTGTGACCACTGTGACAGAAATTGTCAGCACCGATGTCTGGGTGGTCGTTTATGCAGTTAAGTAACAGCGCAACGCCACAGAGAGAACGTGTGATGCGATCCTAGAAACCAACGTCGGCCACTACGTATGATGTATTCGTATTAAGCTCGTGAACATGCTTATAAATCCGAGCAGGAATAAAAATAAGGGCTGCCCTCCGTTGGCCACTAAAGATTGCCTTTAAAGGGAAACTAAAGGAAAAAACGATTGTCATCATATTAGCACGACAACTTCACAAGACCGAGAACACCACTCTTAGCGCGAGAAGACGCTTGGTGAGCGAGAAAACGCGCCAGAAGAAAGTACGGGCGGCGACACCGCCTTCTTTATGCTCAAACTGAGCTGCGCTATACCAATACGATATCATAATGCACCAATTTGCCCATTCTGCAGTACTGAAGTTCGCGCACGAGCTCGCCGTGACGTCATGTGTTTTGATTGCGCCTGTTGGGGCATATGCGTAATTGTTTGTTCCTAACAATTTTTTACACTTTGTTCTAAGGGACACAACGTCTTAACATGGCAAGATTTAGAAAGTTTCATTGAAGCAATGTGGCCAAGATACGAAAGGAAAAAAAAGGACTGAAATTCGTGACGTCACACTGACGTTAACGCGCTGAAATTTCGGCGCGAAATTCAAAAATGAAACTTTGACGTTTATTTCTTCTGCTAATAATTAAACTTTGACGGCGTAATTAATTATGATAGAGTTCTGAAATAATGAGTTATCTGTCTAAGCTGGCTTGATGTTTTACTTTAGTCTCCCTTTAGACCGCTGTGCGCTAATATAGTTCGAAACTCACAGCCGCGACATCTTGAACAGTCAAGGCGTCTTGTTCTTTGTAGGTCGATTCTAACCTCCCACGCCTCGGCACGACGTTACTCACTATCTACACAGCTTCACTACAGCCAGCGTAAGGCCGTCGCCCAATACAAGCAAGCTTTTATTTCGACACTGGCAGAGCTCTCTCTAGTTCGCGCGGTTCTCCCATCGGGACCATCGCACATCTGACATGCTCTTTGGACTCACTCTCAGCCTTATGCTGCTTTCCCCTTCGAATTTCGTCGCGTGCGCAGGGTTCACAGCCAGCCCAATGCGCTAAGGATTCGAATCTTGTACATTGTGAAATAGTCGAGAGCCTCGGTCCGCACGCCATTTTGGCAGACGCCGCGGGTTTCGCCATCTAGAAAATAATTTTTCACAAAGCTAATAAGTTGGTCTCAAAGTCACTGACGGCCTTTCTTCTTTTGTCCCCCTTGTTTTCATAAGGCTTACTTTAGGTGACAGTTGAGTTTTTTTTTTTTTTTCGTTTTTGTTTTTCGTAGTAACAATCGGTGAAATAGACGGGCCGCCAACACAAGTGCGGAAGAAAGGAGACAGAAGCTTTCATCACAATGTCGCGTTCTCGAAGCCCGTCAGGCAGCGCCATCATCATCCTTCTTCTCCAGTGATACGGAGACACCTTGAATCCGCTCGACCCAAGACGTCCATTACGCAACAAATGAACCGAGCAAATCAGTGCGACGCAGCCGTGTTTCTGCAGTCTCGCCGGCGAACGTTGGTGTCGCGCGCGCGCGCGGACTGAGCTGCGTCGCAGCAGCAGAGGGCCGGCAGTGCTCCCAGCGTCGCAGTTCGATTTGAATCCGGCTAATGAGCTGGACGAAGCAAGAGAAGAAAGTTTCTCGGGAAAACTGGCTGAAAGAACACAAACGCTCGTGTCACACGTGCGCGTGCGCATATACATACGAAAAAAACAGAAACGCGTTTCCCTGGCTCAGCCCTTGCCCTAATGACTGTTTCCTCGACTCGAGCCTCCCCCCTTTTATATCCTCGCACTTTTATTAGTCGCCTCTGTTTAACTTTTTTCTTTGAAATGCGTTTCTCACATTATCGGAATTATCAAGTGGGCATCAAAGAGTGCAGCCACGCGAACTGCTGAAGAATTGGAAAAGTCAATGTGACGTCCGAGAATAATGCTTTCTTTATCTCTCACATTTTTTTTTTTTGTCGCTGTTCCCCACTTTGCTCTTACGCCCTCCGAACAGTAATTAGGCCTGCTTAGCGGATCACTCACGAATTGGAGCGATTTTTCAACAGATTGATCGGTTTGCGGTCCTATTTGGAGAATATACGAGTGTTTGAATATTATTGCTTCGAGTGCTGCACGTATAACATTGGAAGATACGGGTTGTCTCTATCGTACCCGCAAAGCCTGGCAAACGATGAAAACGCGCTTCGCGACGAACAGTCTCTCACTGGTTTGACAGCATACTTTTACCTCTGAATTCTATCTCTAGTACCAGAACGCACTCTGAGAACAAAGGGAGTGCCGGCACCGTTTGCCCTGAATTGAAACTCGTGCCTAGAACTGTACTGCTCCGTTTTCTTCCTGTGCTTTTGACCGAGTGAAGCGCGAGAGCTCTGCAGAAAATGGGATTAAAGGCGAGATGAGCAGTTACTCCGCGAAAAGGGTTCGCCGACGCCTTCTTTGTCCTCAGAGTGCTAGAAAGGTGGCACACGTATAATGTGCCGAAATAGCACGTCTTGATGATAACGAAGAAATGCGCTCCAAGGTGTGCGCTGTGCGTACGCGCGCGCTATTGCGATTCGTGCTTTCCATTTGGGCCACCTGGTTGCGCTCAACTTTTTACGTCGTGCACGAGGCTTAGTACGTGTTCTATAGCTACTAAGGATTCCCGCCGAATCGCAAAACTTACATTAGAGTTCCTTAAATGGTATTACACATTTCTCCTATGGGCGTAATACTATTTAAAGAACTCAAGAATAGCGGAGCAGCAGACGTGAGCAGCAGCGTTGATGACATTTGTGAAGCCGCGTTCCCCCAGAGCACGTAGACGCATGCTTGTACGGACTGTGTACGTTGCACTTTTCTAGCGCAGAGAAAGGAAGAGTACATTCCAACAGTCTTCCGTATACACTGAATCTTTCGACCTTTTAAACTGAAACTACCATCGCAAATTCCTTGCTCTGATACATAGCTTCTGTGGCGCCTCTAACTCCGAGAGGAATATGCGAACATTTACTCTTTCCTCACCCGACTGAGTGACACGCCCATGCATGTGCAACCTTTGCGGAGCTGAGTAGACTATTGAATGCCTCATGTGACTTCTCGCGCGTCCTAATTCCGGAGCCTCCTTCTGCGAACCACATTGAACTGATAGCATTCAAGGCCGTTTACAGGGGCGAGGGCCCTCGTAAAGTGCACGGCGGTGTGCATCGCTGACGAATAAAGCAACGAGACCATTGTTACGGTTCACGAAGTCGACAGGTCGCTGAAAACGTATACAGACTCGGTGTGCACTTTCACGTGTGCGCGCAGCTGCATCTCCGTTTAACACCGTTCTTTCCCTCTTTCCATCCATATGGCACCTTGCCCTAGTGCTGGGTAGCAAATCGTGCGCGCGACTGACTAATCTCACCTCCTTTCCTCTCTAGTCTCACTCTGTTTCGGCGTGAGACACCTCCACTTCCAGCTTAGTCTGAAGTGCTCTTCACTCGGTTAGCAAACGTGGCTTTTTCTTTAGTGATTTTAATAGGGTAGAGTAGAGGGGTGGGAAGGTCGATGTTGCTAGGGGGATATTCTGTGATTGCCCTAGCTGGCCTGTCAGAATATATTTGGTAGACATCCATCCAGAAAGCTACGATAACGTGTCGCCGCACGTTATCGGATAATAATATCGGATGGATAATAAAAGTTAGTGCAGCATTGTTGCCTATAGAGTCCTGGGAACTTAAGCACGTCACAACATTAATGACACCTTCAGTTAACTTATCTATAACTATTTCGAAACGATATCCATTAGAACAAAAGCAACGAAGGCACGGTTTTTACTGCAGGAGTCTATTCCTGAAACCTCCCGCATAGTTCTGTTTCATGGCAACTACGTCATCACCGGACACAGCTGAACAAAGGACAGCAGGCGTATATCGACTCGGCATATAGGTGTATAGCCACCTGCACTATCCCTGCAGATTTGCCGCTTTGCGGCTCTCTTCACTGCACAATCATGTAACAAAAACAACAAACGCTACAAACACTCCACACTGCGACAAATAAATATACAACTTCAAGCGCATCATTCGTTTAAAAAAACAGCTCCCCTAACGTGAAACCTGTGGAGGGGCAAAGCATGCAGTGTGCGCCGGTTTTTCCCACAGCAAAATCACTGCTAATGGGCAATGAGACACAGAAGAAAGATTAGACACAGAGGCCCGCAGTCCGCTTTTAGTTAACGTGCACGCTGCGAATCTTTATTGTCCAACTGCGCACAATAGAAATCTCCCACCGGCACTACATTGCAGGTCAAGATCCAGTGCCTATATATACGGGGTGACCGGTGAACGGTTGTGCAGTGCGAGCAGTAGGTTCTTTAAATCAAGAAACTCGCTAGCAGACGCTGCCTGCGTCGGAGTTGTCTCTCGCGGGCGAGGGCGCGTTCTCGTTCTTTGAGAGCTGATAGTTCAGCGTTCATCGCAGAAAGAGCGTTTCCATGGTCAACGCGCGCCGTTCGCTCTCTCTCGCCACACGGCGAGCGCTGAGGCGGTGGCGCCCTCTCTTGCGTTCAAGCAAATGGACAGGACACAACGATGCACGCGGCAACAGCAGACGCTCGAGCAAATGGACACGACACGATGATGCCCGCTGACACGCTGAGACCCTAAGGTGCTTCGCCCCTAAAAACAAATTTATTTCATTCATTTGTTTTAGTTTAAAGCCATTGGCTCTTTTTGTTAGCATTCATTTTTGTCAAGCATTCATTGCCAAAAGAAAGCTAGCTCTTTCACATTTGAGACGCAAGCACTGTCGCGCCGGAGTTTTGTGGCGTCTGAAGGATTACTCGCTGTTATCGATGGTGGTACTCTGCTTCTTCGCCACTAAATATTTTCTTCTCTTGTGGTGGATGCTCTCGAAATGTACACTGCTCACACATATTTGAATGCTATAACCGTATATCATAGTAGACGCATATACTCGAAACACCTTTCTGACTACTTTCACTTTACACTATATTGCACTCAATGCCTACAGCTTTTGCGGCAAACCATATCGGCCGAGAAATAAAATATTCCTTCGTTTCAATAAGTATATAGTTATCGATAGCGATAATATGCCTAAACGGATAATTCCAGAATCAGAATAACGCCAGCGTAAGGCTGGGGAAACGCCGCTATTCGATCGATTCCGGAAGGACCTTGAAATGCACGCATTTCTTGCTAGTTACTTTATTTATTTAACGCGGCAACATTAGTCTGTAGCCTTTTATAAATAATATTTGGAGCCTTTGCTTATTATTATTGAGCAGCGCCCTGCTTTTCCGACGCTTCATGCGACTGCAGTATGCTTCACTGCTGTGCATTGTTGCAGGGTGGAGAAGAGAACCACACATGCACTGGCTGGATGCATCGGAGGACGCCGCCGGAGGATGGGCCTCGTGAGAGTGGATGGGGATTGGAATAGTGCCCTGGCCTTGACTGATTATCGTTGTGTTCACAGCTAACTGAACAGGACCCTTAAAGGACGATATGCTTGCTATTCTGCTATTCTTTCTTTCTTTCTTTCTTTCTTTCTTTCTTTCTTTCTTTCTTTCTTTCTTTCTTTCTTTCTTTCTTTCTTTACTGTTTCGCTTTTTGTGGACATTTTTGGTGTTTGATGTTGACAGAAATCGTTGATGTTTCGAATACCATTTTAGGTACAACACATCAATGCCAATGCAACAATGCTAATAATGCGCGCGCAACATTCTTTTTAGCGAGTTCGACATATCTTCGAGCAAAATGCGAGAGCGAGAGAGAGAACACAATGAAAAGCCACAGTGTTGTTAACCAATTTGCTCCTCTTTGCCTTCCTACAGTGGCGTAGGGGTAAGTTATTAGGAATGCAGTGAGCAGCGAGTAAATCGTTCCCACGCATCAATGCTGAGGTGTTGCTGCCTCGTTATAATTGTTACGGTAGTCGTCTTGGACGACTTCCGCAAAAGAAGTGGTCGAATTTGCTAAATTCGGCTTGTGAAGACTGCAGTGAAGAATGCAATTGGGTGACGTCGGTAAGCACAAATACGAATACAATACGAATACCATTATGACCGTAGGATGGTAGCTTGGAGCTCAGCTTGTAGTAAAATGAGGTTTTCGTACGCATTTCCGGCCAGCTATTTCATTATCCTTGAATTAAGTAAAAAGGAGGAGAAGGAAAGGAAAGGTCACATCAAATAAACCAGGGAATAAACTAAAAAGGCCGACACTCTTTCACTTAAATGGATAAAATGTGATGTGACAATATGTATAAGATTACAACTACGTCAAATGTAGGAGCCTGGCGAAGATATCACGTGAATGCTTGCTACTGTTTATCTTAACGAGAAAGAAAGACAAATGTGAGAGAAATGAGGGAAAGAAATGGGGAAAGAAGAACGGGAAAATTTACGGCGACTAAAGCAGACGCGCGAAAAAAAAAAAGAAAGATAAAAGGAACTGGAGAATTATAGGTCCTGTAATAGGCCTCTGCGGCGTAAAAGCTCCAGTAATGTCTTAACCGCGATCCAGTGCGATGGGTGTTTAGGCCGGCGATCTAGTGTTGTCTGCCCCGAAAGTGGCCTGTCATCAAGCCGGGCGAACCCGATCGAGAGCGACTTCCTGTGGGAGCTGTAGCGAGGACAGCGGCAAAGAACATGATCGATAGTTTCCACGCTGCCGCAGTGATTACAAGCAGCACTACATCCTCCATCCCGATGCGGAAGGCAAAGGATTTGGTAAAAGCGACAGCAAGCCGCTGTCGACAAAATGCTCTTGTCTTGAGTCGAAAGAGCCCAGATGGAGGACGAAGTCTAACATGGAGGTTTTCTCGAGGAATACTTGTGTATAGGAAAGTTGGTGCGTTCCATGAGGCTCTTGAGGTATCAGTTATTAGTAAGATATATCCAGAAAGAGAGTTACAAATCAATTGCGAGAAGTGTAATGGCCTCATTACTCTGGATCATATGCTTTGGCAGTGTCCTGTGGCTTTCACAGACTGTGACAAGGAACGAGACTGGTGGCAAAGAGTGCTTCACAGTGGAGCTCTTTCAGATCAAGTAGAGGCCGTCCAGAAGGCCCGCAATACGGCGTTAAGGTTAAACCTTACTGTCCCGACGTGGGAGCCGCCTGCGTCAACCTAAGGGTTGATCTTCGGGATTCGAATAAAGTTCATCATACCATACCATCTCTTATTGAGAGCGGTATGGATTCTTATACGCCATTTTCACGAGCAGGCCAAGCGGCTACCTCGGAATTTTCTCCGCCCGTTATGCCGAGTGGCTTTGGAGTCATAGAAACGTAACGTAGGTTGGGAGGGTTCAACCCCCACCCCGCCCCCACCCCTTGAAGTTTTCACAATGTTTACTCATGTGAATACACATTCGCACGCACAAACGCAAGCACGAACACATGAAAAGGGGAGGGGGTCCAGAGGTCTACAACTCCCATAGGCAAGTTAAAGAAATTTAAGTAAATATGAATTAGGACAGGCTGTATAGTGTTGTGGTGTATGTAAGCGCGTGCATATATAATACACCGCGGCTGCAGAGGTAATTTTTTTATCAGTTTTATGTAGAGCGATGTGCGAGCTTTGCAAATGCGACTTTCGTGAAGAAAAGAAGGCCAGACTAGGTGAAAAGCACTGTCAACGGAGGCGCATCTTTTCGTTGAGAATTTGGCCTCGACGCGAAATTAGCCGGACTGAATGACAGTTTCCGTGAAGTGTCCTGAGTGGCCAAACAATTATGGAGTAAATACTTTTGTAAGACCGGCTTCGCTTAAAAATAAAGTATAAATAACTTACCTAAAAATAGCGCTGTCTTCATGTTTCCTACATAAACGCAAACATTAAGATTTCGATATTACTTTAGGACGGAATCTGATTGGCGCTTCAGGTATGCTCACTTATTAAGAGCGTTGAAGCCTCGTTTCTGCACAGTCGTACTCAAAACATTGCCACGAAATACATTGGCAATTGGCGTTTCACACAGCTGCAAGCATGTGAAGTAACAGACATGCATTTATAAGTACACGTGAGGAAATTGCATTCCTTTCACGACAAGGAAGCCTATGATACCCTGTTTGTAGTTGGATAAAACCGGGTTTTAATGTCACAAATAAACAAACAAACAATAATAATATCTGAGGTTTAACGTCCCAAAACCACGATATGATTATGAGGGATGTTGTAGTGGCGGGCTCCGGAAATTTTGACCACCTGGGGTTCTTTAACGTGCACCTAAATCTAAGTACACGGGCCTCAAACATTTTCGCCTACATCGAAAATGCAGCCGCCGCGCCCAGGATTCGATCCCGCGACCTTCGGGTCAGCATTCGAGCGCCACAACCATTAGACCACCGTGGCGGCAAGCAATGAAATAAACAAACAAATGAACGAACTAACCAACCAACCAACCAACCAACCAACCAACCAACCAACCAACCAACCAACCAACCAACCAACAAATTGCTACAAAGCGTTTATCGCCTTTCCAACTCAATGTTGCCACCCCTGTTGTAGTTCCAATCAGGCTGTCTAAAGTGCTGTTATCGTTGTTAAACAAAACCGCGGTTCGACGTGGTAAACAAGTCGAATTTAAAAGTCCGACTTGTTCACCACGTTGAAAATTGTTCTCGTAGCGAGAAGCACAAAAAATTCCGAAGAAGAAAAAAGGAAGCAATAATTTGCCACAAAACGTGCCTTTCCGAAAAACAGAAATTCTACGCGCCCGACTTCCGGCATTCAAAAACGCGCGCACGCTGGAGCGCAAGTTCGCAATCGACCAGATTTTGTTGCTGCTGCGCCCAAACGTGCACTCAGATTTCGAATTGGACCGAATAATAACGGAACATTGAAATGCGACGAAAATATCAGACAAACATCGACGACTGCTTTTCAAAAAGGGGTCGCTTTGAGACTCGAGCCGCCAGATCTACAGTCTAACGTGCGCACCGACCGCATTCGAAGCATTGAATATACAGATATGCGCAAGGCAGCGAGTCGTGAATACAGGGTTGTGTAAGGACGCACTTATTTTTAGCATCTGGATGGAAAGCTCGCTAAAGGGGCAACATTTTAAATAACGACTCAAAATTTCTTGAGTTTTTTTTCCCTTCTCTCCTAAAGTGCATGCGAATGTCAAGTGCTGATGTCAACAATTTCTCGCTCTCTCGTTATTTTTTTTTTCAGAGAGTGTGGGAATTAAAGAAAAGAAATCCAATAGTACCAGCCCAGTCACACCTGCACCGTGAATAGAAAGAGAGTCTTCAACAAACTGTATATTTGTATATTTCCCTGTCGAAGTTATTGCATTTTTGTTTCTGTTTTCACTCTATCGTATACGCAACTTTGGCCACGAGGCTTCCTGCCTGGTGCTCGGCACACATATTTGCTGGAACTGAAGGGGCGGCACTGCGACGTGTATAATCGGCCCGATAATTCCTCCATGCTCCTGGACGACGCGGAAATCACCGAGACATAACCGAGATCGCGAAAGCTTATTAGACACGGAGGCACATTCATCAGAACGCCGATGTTTAGCGGTTCTTTCAACACAACGGGACGAGCATTGTTATCAAGTTGTTATCGACAAAGTTTATTTTTCTCACGATTGTTTTACGAAAACGTGGTGATACGATGCAACTTACAGAAGGAAAACAAAAATAAGAAATAGAGTTATCCCCGAGCTATTCTTACTCTTGTGTACTCAAAGAAACCACGAGCCTTATTCCAGTATTATACATTCAGGTGCACGAGCTGCCCTGCAAAATGCTCTGAACTGTACACGTGGGTAAACTCACTTCTGTGCCCACCTTAAGTACACAACCACTTCAGTCAATCTCTCATCAGTATTAAAATATATTCCATTGAATACGCATATCATTAAGGTCCTTATGATGGGGGCCCATGTCTTCTCGTGCTTTGATCTCCCCTTTCTGTGTGTGTGTTTTACTGTTATACTTGAAGTATATCGCGAAATCCGCTGCCTTGAAGTACTATAAATATTTCCAACCTCTGCTCTTCCCGTCGTTTCCCGAACTGTTTCTCGAATACTGCGGTGTTCTTCCCGAAGCCTGCGACAAACGTCTAATAAAGTAACCATTAAGTAACAATCAGTGGCTTCTACATCTGCATCCGCATGCATATTAGGGGTAACTTAAGACGAGAAAAATGTTGAAGTAATACTAGTTGATATAGTTGTCAGCCCGAATAATAAGCGCTATGAAATGCCTCGCATAGAAACACAAATCAAACGCAATTCTGCTATACACTTTGCAACCAAGAAACATTTGAGTGAGTTTCATTTCACAGGTTTCCAGAGTACTAAAATACCGCCTCCACCAATTAAGAAACATGTAAAGACATTCTGAAGATTTTTTTTTTTTTTACTGCAAGCATAAACCTTGTTATCTTCCCTAAATTTTCTTTATTTTGTCTTTCTATCTCTCAAACAGGGATCATTCACCATGTTGCCAGAATTGGCGAGCTCTACTGTTCCGACACTCACGCCGGCAAGTCAACGAATGCGCCGGGTTCACTGCCTCCATCTACTCCTACACGACGCAACTTCGCGAAAATGTAGAGCTCAGACACAATCTGATAGGGAACGCCAGCTGGCTCTTAGAGAAGCATCCGCCTCGGCTGAGAGTCCCTAGCATGCGCTGGATGTCAACGCACCTTGCTCCCAGTTTTCGCGGCCGCACACCACGACTCGCGGCTGATGTGGAGGCGGAGGGCAGCCAGCCAGCCCACGGTGACCAGGACGCCTTTGTGCGACATGAAAAGGGGCTCGGAAAAGCGCTCGCCATTGTACGAATGAGCCCGCGGAACCGAAAGTCGCGGTATGTGCGGCACGTTGGCTCCTCCGACAGGACGTCCCCACTGACGACGACGCCTCTGCTGCAGTTGTCATCGCGTGAGGGACTCGGGACGGCTCCGATCCGTTTTCGGGGACGTGACCGGCAAGGCAACGTCGTCCCGTGCGCCGCGATCGTTACTGGCCGCGGCCGGCCGTCGTCGCCGGGGTTCGAGTGCCGGCTGGGCGCGCCGCGGCTGCTGCCTTTCCGTGAGGAACGGTGCGGGCCCGCTTAATGAATTCGGCTTGTCGGACACGACTATTTGCGGGCCGCAACCAGGCCCGTGCGCGCAGCGCGAGGCTTGTCGCCGGCGGCGGCAGTAGCGAAATCCCCCGTCCGCTCGCCTTGTTACTGCCTACTCTGATTGCATCGAGCCGCAACGCCCGCGTCGGATGCTTCCCAGGAGAGACATGCTGAGACAGCTGCCGCAACAGACCGCACACTGGGCGGGTAGGTGCTTAAAGCGCCCGGAGCGCCGTGCATTCGCCGGCGCCTCTCCCACTTCGCGGCTGCGAAAACCACGCTTTGTTCCGGTCTGCCGGCGTGGAGGTGTCGAGGTACCGAAACACGCGCGTGCTTCGCGCGCTTTCTGTTGCTTTCGGTGACTGCGCGAGGCTGTTAACTTTTGTTACCTCTACTTGGAGGAGTCACGCGGAGCACGAGGTTTCTCTTCCTTTTGTTTGCTTTTCAGCGAGCAGTGAGGCCGCAAAGTGAAGCCATTTTAGACACGTTTTTAGGTCTGCGCGCACGAATGCGATGCCTTCGTGCACGCAGCTTGAGCTGCGCGGAAGCAGCATTATAAGTGTGCAAACATCTTAAACCTACAAGATTTAGCTTTGAGCGATACACTGATTACCCAAAATATCGTTTATACAAAAAAGCCGGCAGATCCCACGCATTGTGGGAATCGATGTAATGCGAAGCAGCCAGCAAAGAGCTGCATACATCGTCTTGTATGTCATTGAGGAAAATGCGTGTCATGGTTTTCATGTTAACTCCTATTATTTGTGTTCGTCACACAGTAACGTCGCGCAATACCAACTTCGGGATCGATCAAGCTAGAGAAACGGCCGCCAGCGCCCCATGAGCGTGGCACGCAAGTCATGCTGTACATGACATACGTGTCATGACTTTCATGTTAACTCGTGTTATTTATGTTCCTCACACGGTCACGTCGCAAGATACCAATTTTGGTGTATATCAAGCTAGCGAAACGGCCGCCAGCGCCCCATGAGCGTGGCACGTAAGTCATGCTGTACATGACATGCGTGTCATGATTTTCATGTTAACTCCTGTTATTTGTGTTCGTTACACAGTCCCGTCGCAAGATACCAATTTCGGGGTAGGTCAAGCTAGCGAAACCGCCGCCAGCGCCCCATGAGCGTGGCACGTAAATCATGCTGTACATGACATGCGTGTCATGATTTTCATGTTAACTCGTGTTATTTATGTTCGTTACACAGTCACGTCACAAGATACCAATTTTGGTGTATATAAATCTAGCGAAACCGCCGCCAGCGCCCCATGAGCGTGGCACGTAAGTCATGCTGTACATGACATGCGTGTCATGATTTTCATGTTAACTCGTGTTATTTATGTTCATTACACAGTCACGTCACAACATACCAATTTTGGTGTATATCAAGCTAGCGAAACTGCCGCCAGCGCTCCATGAGCGTGGCACGTAAGTCATGCTGTACATGACATGCGTGTCATGATTTTCATGTTAACTCGAGTTTTTATGTTCGTCATACAGTCACGTCGCGCAATACCAATTTCGGGGTAGATCAAGCTAGCGAAACTGCCGCCAGCGCCCCATGAGCGTGCCACGTAAGTCACGCTGTACATGACATGCGTGTCATGATTTTCATGTTAACTCGAGTTTTTATGTTCGTTACACGGTCACGTCGCAAGATACCAATTTTGGTGTATATAAAGCTAGCGAAACGGCCGCCAGCGCACCATGAGTGTGGCACGTAAGTCATGCTGTGCATGACATGCGTGTCATGATTTTCATGTTAACTCGTGTTATTTATGTTCGTCACATAGTCACGTCGCAAGATACCAATTTTGGTGCATATCAGACTAGCGAAGCGGCCGCCAGCGCACCATGAGCGTAGCATGTAGATCATGCTGTACATGACATGCGTGTCATGATTTTCATGTTATGACTTGTCATTTATGTTCGTCATACAGTCATGTTACGCCATACCAATTTTGGTGCACATTCGATGAACCAAGCGACCAGGAGAGCACAAAGTCGTAGGCGGCTAGATAGATAGATAGATAGATAGATAGATAGATAGATAGATAGATAGATAGATAGATAGATAGATAGATAGATAGATAGATAGATAGATAGATAGATAGATAGATAGATAGATAGATAGATAGATAGATAGATAGATAGATAGATAGATAGATAGATAGATAGATAGATAGATAGATAGATAGATAGATAGATAGATAGATAGATAGATAGATAGATAGATAGATAGATAGATAGATAGATAGATAGATAGATAGATACGCTCAAAGTCGCAGAAGCTCGCTAAGAAATGCTTCGCATTTAAAATATGTCCATACTTGAATAAATATTTAATTTCTGCTATTCTCAACAAGAATGTTCTCGATATTCTCGGCATTCGCCGAGAATATTTTTTGTCTTCAGAAATATTATGAGGGACACCAGAGTTCTGCTTAATAGTGAACCTGCTGCCATCACGTATGAAACAGCTTGTTTCTGCATCGTGTCTTGGATATTCTCGTAGAAGAAGCACAGGGGTAGTTAAAAGTTCTCAGGGCCATGCTACCATAGGAATAGATGGTACAGTGGCTTGCCAACTTTTGACCCCCCCCCGCTGTACATCCTCATCTATCTATGCAACCCCAAGTGCATTCCTGACTGTCAGCGTGGCATAATAGATATTTTGAAAGTGTTTTGTAAACGGCGGTAGCAAGCCGCAAACGGTACAATAGAGTTTCACGAGGTCCGTTGGTTTCTAATGCGCGCGAGACACTCAGTTCATGGTACACTCGGCATCAACATTGCACACAGGACATATATAGTTAAAGGGGCAGACTACTAATTGAGATAGCCCCCCCCCCCCCCCCCCCACGCTCAGAACACGAATTGAGATAACCCCACTAATGAAAATGTTGTCTATTGTATTGGTTAGGACGAAACCTGTTTTTCTCATTAAACGCGGATTTACATTTTTATTCCTTCACTAAAATGACTTTTGCCGCCCCACGTGGCAAAAAAGCGAAGATGCCTATGATCCCCATCACGTGACCTTTTACTGGCGTACACGGTTAATTGTTTCTATATTAGTGTTGAAATGCAGTGCACTTATTTTACCCTGCTTTTTATACTCAAAAACGGTTGAAAATGACGAAATGAAGGTGATTAACCATAGTTGCACTCACTCCCGTGAAAGCAGAAACGTTAAGCGTGATGAACAGCTTGTGAAGAAGGCTATCGGCATCGCTATCGCTATCGATTCTCAGCGTTGCTGGAGGAGGGACTCTAGCTTTTTGGGTGGCTTTTCGGATTAAAAAATTCTGCTTACAATATATCCACACGCTTTTGGAATCAACCGCTCCAGGTTACAATCACTACCGAGGGGGACGTTTTCGTGGCGCCGTAAAAAAGTGGGTCGAGAAAAATCGGTTGTCAGTCCCTTTAAAGAGAAGGGCAACTCAACGCATTCCTCATGTGACCTCGCTGACAGATTATAGTAAGAACATATTTCTTCTGAACGTTAGCATTAAAAAAAAATTCGGCAGTTTCTACGCATTGCGGGATATCGATTTCATCCGAAGCAGTGAGCAAGTAGCTGCGTATGCCGTATTTTCTGGCCTTGAGCAAAGTCTGACGAGGTTTGGTCGACTTCTTTGTGTAAAATTGACTCGTTTTGTGTATGCTGTGGGTTTACCAGGCACGTAGAATACACTGGCGCGTAAAACGCAGCTTATGGTCAGACGTAACGTCAGCACCCACGTTACATCACGGACGTCACAGTCATCGAAACCAAGCAGCGTCCGTTGGCGTATTCCTGTGGGGACGAGCAACGCTAGACTATATCTTGCCAAATCACAGGAGTACATATGTAATGCTTATTATATTATTATAAAGCGGATGGCGAACACCGCAAACACGACTGACGTTAAAGGAGTACTGACATGAATTTTAAAATTTTTCGGGTTGTTGCTCTAAATGAAAGTACGGGTGTCGAGAACCCTAAAAAGAGTGTCGTGGTGCCTGGGGATGCATTGCATATATTTTTAATACCGCTTCTTCCAACCAGCAGTTTCGGTTTCGGTTTCGAGAGGGCGACTTCATGGTGACGTGTCAAGTCTGCCCGTGACGTCACGGGCAGACTGCAACCCACGAAATATGCACCTGCTGTCCTTTGCTGTCAGTCGAACGTGGTTCATGATGAGTGAACTGTCGTCCAGTGCCTCCGACAGCGATTTCTGTGATTTAGGCTGCATGCAGAACCCAGACTTCGCAAACCAAGTCAGCTGACTTGAAACGTCATAGGGCTCTCCATGCGGTGAAGCTGCCTTGCAGATGCTGGGAGATGAAAACTTTAAAATCAAACTTAAGTATTTATACATGTTTCCCGGATGCGGTGTGGGGAGAGCGTTAACACTACATGCCAAGGAAACCAAAAACGTCCGTTTTGCTGCACTTCAAAATCGTGTCAGTACTCCTTTAACAAGCACCACCACAACTGCGCTTGTCTTACCTGTCCCTGTTTATTTTGCGCAGTTTTTCGTAGTACTGATATTACGCCACCGTTGACGTAATACATTCATTTACGATCTGTACCGTGTGGCTGCTGGCTGAGGGTCGTTTCAGCATCTTTGTCAGCGTTTTTATGCTACATTAAGATAGCTAACTATAACAAACGATAGATAGATAGATAGATAGATAGATAGATAGATAGATAGATAGATAGATAGATAGATAGATAGATAGATAGATAGATAGATAGATAGATAGATAGATAGATGATAGATAGATAGATCATGAGAGATAGATAGATAGATAGATAGATAGATAGATAGATAGAAAGAAAGAAAGAAAGAAAGGAAAGAAAGAAAAGAAAGAAAGAAAGAAAGAAAGAAAGAAAGAAGAAGAAAGAAAGAAGAAAGAAAGATAAGAAAGAAAGAAAGAAAGAAGAAAGAAGAAGAAAGAAAGAAACTGTTAAAAGCTCCTTTGGTTCGCTAAGAAATGATTCGCATTTAATAATGTTCTGCCACACGCGAAAATTTCAGAAACGTCCGCCCAGCCCCTGTACAGAAGTGAACAGGTGCTGGGGGTAGGTGCGTGGGGCATGTCCAGTGTAACAGGCCTCGGTACACGAATATATCTAAATGTATCGGCCACATCCAAAAGCACTGCAATTGCCAAATTCTCTCGAGTGCGTTCGTGGTAATACCGTATCCTATAAGCGGCTGTGCTACGATATTATGCGTCATTCAGATGGGCTGTCATTTTTCCTTTACTCCATAAATATGGAAGCATCTCGTGGTTAAATTTAACAACGCACAGTTACAAATTATCGCAGGGTCGTGCACTGACGCGTTTCAAGCAGTTACGAAACTTTTCGAAAATGTTTTGATATTAAAGGTTGTTAGCTCTTGCGGCTGTTTATGATCTGTTGCAGCTGGAAGACAAACTGATTGGCCATGTAAGTTTTGAGCCGTGCTCCTCGACGCACCGATTCTGGACGCACAATCGCATAAAGAGGACGCTTTACTGAGGCATAGTTCAAATATGGAAACTGGCTAGTCCCAAAGGTGAGTGGTGTCGGGAACATGAAATGCACTTCCTTATTCCGGTGAGTCAGAGAAACGCGTTTTTCGGACTGAACACTTCTAGTTGCCGGTGTATGCCTCACCAAGAGATTTACAGCCACAAATGACAGCGCGCACAGAAAGAGACGCCCAAGTTACGATAAGACACGGCTGACTAGATATACGTACGAGTTTATTTATGGAGTTGATAGTGGCTCGGCGCGCGTGATTTAGTGTGTGCGGCGTACCTAACCAACATCCCTATCTTCCTATCCCATCGGTCCTCGCTATTCTGAATAAACGGATGTATCCATCTATTTAGGTGCAGGACCTCACGACGCTAAAGAGCATCAAAAGAAAAGGGCTGTAATAAAGCCGCAGATAAAGGAATGAAAAAAAAACGTAGAAAACAGTCCTTACACTTTATTATCTCAGAAGTCCCTGTTTTTGTTCCGCTTTGTTTTATCTAAAAAAACATGTTGTCGACAGCATAAAGGGCCGACACAGGTTGTTTTGTCAGAACAAGACGTATCGCTTTCCATCACGCGCTGTAAAACAACGTACTTCAAGAGCCGACGTGATGGCGTATGCCTCTGTGGCCGCTGCAGGACGTTTATGAGCTATATAATACAGAGAAACGACCGATAATTCGGTCATCGACCATCATATACAGCCACAAGGACACACACCACATACATACAAAACAAAAATGTCTCAGAAATGTCCCACAAACGCGAGACAAGTGACGCGTACACGCCATATCATGACCGATAAATGCGACGTACTAGTGAGGAAGTGGTGGCTTTCCTTCGATCGCTGGCATTCCCAAGTAGAAACTCGCGTGTCGCGTTCGCTTCCCCTCATCCAGTGCATATATCCCGCATCACTGAGAACAGGTGGATTCCGACTGCGGCTCGATAAGTACTCGTCGGAACTGTCGCACGTGACAACGTTTGCGTGCGCGCACCGCGCATGCGTCACGATCGAGGTTCATGCACGTGTGAAAAAAACGGAAAAGAACAGGTTTCTAAAGATTTCCTAGACTGCGCGCTTGCATTCGCTCTCTTTCACGGATGGAAGGAACGCTTCCGTGAAGACTCTCGCGCGATTTGCGTGTTGACATCGAGTTGAGTGCGGTACGCGACAAAATGCAGCCTATTCGCTCGAACTGGTGGGAAATAGAACACGCGTTACTAAATCGATGCGTGGCAGATTGTACCCCATCCCCCCCTTTTTTAGCAGTCGCCTGCGCCGTACTTCGGTGGCGATTGGCAAACGTACTCTGATTAAGAAGAACGATTGCATTTACTGTAAAATATACGCCACGGCGCGTGACACACCAGTTATTGTGTCAAAAGGGAACACCTCAAACACGCAGCCCCGTCAGCCGCGCAAAAACGGGACGCCTATGTGGCAGAGACAACATGCAAGGCGCGTGACGCAGCTCGATAGGTGTCGGACTTGGCTGAGTGCGATTCCGTCGCCGCAATAAGGCACCGCAAATCAGAGCATGCAAACAATTTCCCGCCTTCGCCTCTCTCTCTATTATCTAACATAGCCGGAGCAGCAACAATTGCGATAGATATATGCATGGCTGCAGACCTTTCCAGCGTGCGACGAACGCTTGGCAAGCTTGTCATGGCCGTGACGCCGTTGCGATCACTTTGGCGAGTAAAACGAGGTCGCTCGAAGCAAACACTGGTCATAGCGAGCCTGCGGCGGCGCTGGATATGCGCCAGTGCGTCGTTTTCGCCAAATTTGTGCTTCCGGAGCCTCGCCTACATCACTTTTTTTTTTTTTTGACTTCCCGTCACGTAGCCGGGGAAAGTCGCCGAAGCCTGTTATGAGAAACGATCGCGGATCGACACCGCGTTGAGACGCGACAAAATATAACACGAGGGCGTAAAAAAAAAGAGAAAAAAGAATAACTTTCCGGAGGGTTAGGGCCTCCTCTCTTGGAGAACCATTTATCTTCTTGGGACATTAAAATGCGCTTGTGGCTATATAAGTATTACGGTTAAGGTTTCGTTTTAAGCATTCGATCGCTGCCACTTAGCCTCTTCCTTTCTTTTTTTTTTTTTCATTTGTGTATGCGTGGCAACTCTTTGAGCACCACGAAATGCCCACGCGTTATAGTTTGGTCGCTCTGCCTCTGGCGCCCGCTGCCGCCGTTCTCTGTACGTGGCTGCAATTTATCAGCTCCTGGTTTTCTCGTCCCCCGTTTTCAAAATATTCTTCATGCTGTTCGGTCGATTTTTTTTTTTGTTCTGAGCTTTCCCATGTCCCCGGTCAGGCGATTTGGTGCGTGCCTGTTTACCAGCGAACAAAGTCGACAAATAAGCCCCCACTACACCCCACCATCCCTCTCTTTATTTCTTTCATGTATATTTTATACTTGTTAGGGGGCAAAACAACGTGAGTCTGGCGTCGGACTGCCTTGTTCCCAGTCATTAAGGGTCTTGAGATAGGACGTTCTTTATTATGTTTTCTTTTTTCCTCTCGCGTTCGATTTCCTCGCGTTTCGGTTTCGAGCGGAGGGCGATCGCGCCTCTTTCTTTTCTTCGTTTACAAGGACATCAACGTGGACTCTAAGTGCGTAAAAGCGCGCGATTAGCTGGCGTAAAGGTGTCGTCCAGGTTGCAGATGCCGGACGGGTGACATTAACTTTGAACTAGACATTACTGAAGGTGACTATAGAAGTTTTATTGCTTCAGTTATAGAGGTGTAAAGTTCTGCGTCTCTCTTTACAACGCGGGACAGGTACAAAAGAACCTAACGGCCATTAAAACGGAAGGTTTCATTTGCTCTAAAACAAAAGCCTTAACTTCACATAGCAGGATAATTAATGTTTAATGTCTTCTTTTTTTCTTCTGCAAATCTCTTTAACACATCTTACGCAGCTGTAACTGTATACCGCATTAAAGGGACCGACAACTGCCCAGAATATGAAATGAGTTGACTCCACTGATGTTAAGATTGTCCGTTGCACTGACTCAAACCAACCCTGTTTTTTTTCGTGAGAGATGGATTTATATTTTTATTTCTTAATTGAAAGTCGCGAAAAATGACCTGTGGCGCCTCTGGCGGCAGAAACATGAATTAACCGATGAAGACTGCCACGTGACCGTTGATTGCTGTACGCGGTCGACGATCTTTTTGTTAGTATTAAAATATTGTTTGTTTCTTTGTATTAAAAGGTATCACTTCATAATAATGTACATATAGGCCTGCGTTAGTAGTATGCATTAAAGTGGCGCTGCCTTCGTGTGACGTAATAATCCCATGCTCGTCAGCGCGTCTTGAGCAACTTTTCAGCGTGCTCATGCAACCGTGCACGTAGTTTCCAGGTCGCTAAGATTTTGGAGCGACATAGTTTTGCTACCTACACTTCGTCTCAGAAATGACGCGCGCTGCTACTCGGTGCGGCCGTGCAGATGCACAGTTACGTTTTCGATTACTTGGCTTGGCTCGTGTATCGAGAGAGTAACGACGCCGGTACAAGCCATCCATGACACAGGCGCAGGCAACCTTGGGCGCATACGCACACAACGCTGTACAAATACCGGGAAGGTGTATAAAACCACACATCTCATTGTAACAGCTTGCTATTTTCAAAAATGGTTGGAAAGCTCAAAATAAAGGTGGTTAAGCATAGTTACAGTAACTCCTGCGAAAGCAGAACAACGACAGCTTTCACAAGAGCTAGCGGCATCGCTATCAATTCTCAGCGTTGCTGGAGCAAGCCTTCATGCGTGTTTGGAGCCCTTCAGATCGAAAAATACTGCTTATAAAATAATTACGTGCTTTTCGGATAAACCACTGCAGCTACAAACGCTACGAAGGGTGAGCTTCCTGTTGCGCCGTAAAAAACTGGGTCGAGAAAAATCAGTTGTCGGTCCCTTTAAGTAAACCTTACTTATACATGTATTCGCACATGAGGCGAACGCTAGCCGTGGTTTACCAGTGCGTGGCTATAGTTCCTTCTGCTGTTCACGAGGTCGCGAATTCCTATTCCGGCCATGACGGCGGCATTCCAATGAGCCAAAATGCACAAAGCGGTCCGTGTGCACCCTAAAAAAACTTTAGGTCGTCCAACGAATCCGGAGTCCTCCCACTTCCTCTATGGTGCGGTGGCGATGTTAAAGCAAGCGGAAGGTTATTATGAAATACATAGCGGGCGATTGTTTCACCTGCAGCCTGGTGTGTTGTTAGCAGGGGTGTGTCGCCATGCAGGCGTTGGTCAGCCCTATGCCAAGGCGAAAGGCAATCGGAGGTCGCAAAGCTATCTTGCTGTTTACCGCGGGCCTTTCGGTGTCTCTCAGAGCCCCTTTGTTGCTTTGGAGCTTCACACCACATCTGTCTATCGGTCAGCTACTGCGGCCACATTCATTTTTCGAGTCTTCTTTCCCTCTTTGTGGTCCCCTTCCAAAGTGTACAGCTACGAAATGGACAAACGCTTGTATATTGCTGTCCTTGCCTATCCGTCCTTCTTGTGTTCACGTCTCCACAGTGAACGTCAGGTGGCTTTCGCACTAATTTAAAGTGTACACGTCTATGTAGCCGAAAAAAGTACGACCACGCTCATGTACAGAGTAACTTGGCAGATACCCAGTTGTGCGACACCTTTCTAAAGTACCTTTTGAGCAGACGCTTTCTTTATAAAGACTTTTCTGATACGACGCCATACATTCTCGTCAATCGCCCACAGGCATAGGCGTGCGCAGGGTTCCCCATCAAGCGGGACGAAGGTTCATAGCAGCGCCCTCCATCCCCCCACTAAGTCAAAGCTATCTTTGCTCCCCCCCCCCCACCTCTTAGGTGACAGGGGCAGCCCCCCTGCGCCCCCCCCCCCTCCGGGCGCACGCCTATGCCCACAGGTATTTGACATGCTATTTAATAAAAAATGATAGATAGATAGATAGATAGATAGATAGATAGATAGATAGATAGATAGATAGATAGATAGATAGATAGATAGATAGATAGATAGATAGATAGATAGATAGATAGATAGATAGATAGATAGATAGATAGATAGATAGATAGATAGATAGATAGATAGATAGATAGATAGATAGATAGATAGATAGGGTCTAATATCGAGCAGTAACACAATGGCTGTGACAGACCCCGGATTTTGAGAGAAGGATTAATTTTGACCAATCCATGTTCATCAACGGGCTCATAAAGCGCGCAAAGCGTGTTGTTTTTGTGTCTTGTTTTCATTCGGTCGCTATAGGAAAACAAACGAGATAGCTGGGGACCAAACCCATTACCTCGATCGTGCTCAGAAGTACAATACCATAGCGCTTGAGCCAACGCATCATGTGTTAAAAAACAAGAAAGAAAAGAAGACGTCACTAACCGGCTTAAGAAGAACATGAGCGTAAACTCGTGTAATAATGAATTGTTAGTGGCGATAATGAATCTGCGATATCTTCGATGTTCTTTACTTCATGATTTTCTAATCGCGTCCGCCAAGCTCGTGCAGCTTGTCGTTCTTCCTAGCAAGAAATTCAGAACATATCAATTAAAAGTAATTACACATAACCACGAGAAAAAGAAAGAAGTAAACGTTCGCTATGAAAGGTAGTCAAAATGTAACTCTCAGGACACTTCGTTCTCGCTAAAAGCAATGAAATCACTCGGTTGGGCGTATTTTGGTTTTCCCGATGGTCTCGGGATTTTCGATGGAGGCGAAAATGTTTAAGGCCTGTGTACTTAGATTTAGGTGCACGTTAAGGAAGCCCAGGTGGTTGAAATTTCCGGAGCCCTCCACTACGGCGTATTTTATAATCATATCGTGATTTTGGGACGTTAAACTCCAGATATTATTATTATATTATTTTGGTTTTCAACGACCGTTTTTCCGCGGTTGCATCATTAATGCCGCTTTGAGAGATAATCGCAATTGAACAGGAGAACAGTGTCGACCGTAGACATACAGTGTCCTCATTTTTTAGATGCGAAGTATCTTATGGCGGATTTCAATCCGGTGTGCGGCGTGACCAGCCTTACTGCGCATGCGCATACCCTCTCCACTTTCCCTCTCCCCTTTCGGCCTCTCCCCGCCCCCTTTCCACTCTTCCTCTGAAACGCGGGCTAGACATCCCGAAATTCTCTCCTGCGCCACGCCGCGATGAGCTCCAGCGCATGCGCGCCCCCTCCCCCTCTCTCTCCTCTCCTACGCTGCCCCCCTCTCGCATGCCTGCCGACTGCGTTCCCCGCTCGCCCTGTGAGAATTAACGGCCAGGCTAGAGGGAAGACAAGACGCGCGTAGCGTTCCTCTTCGCGTTCCACGACGCGAGGTCGGTAGCATGCCCAAAGAACGCCAACGGAACGCGATCGTGCAAGTGCACCGGCTTCACATCGCCTCATGGTCCCCTTTAGCGGGAAATGGTGTAATTTTTTTTCATGTTCGTGCCGCCTAAGATCAGGCACTTTTACGCATTCGACATTCACTGTTGTAGAGACAGGACCGACAGAACGAGTATACCTCCTGCAGCAGACTGTAGCTATAATTTTCTTTGGGATACGAAGTTTATACGGCGCAAATATTTTACGGCCAGTTCGAAATTGAGTGCGCGCGCCATGTTCTCAAATATTTATAAACACCGATGTGTTCTATAAATATCTGCGCAAGCTGGTAGTTGATGCGTGTTAGGTAAATATTCAGCTGTATATTCAGCTGTATATTCAGCCGTGTTTCGTTTAATGGCGCACAAATACACGAAGTTTAAACAAAGTTAAAGAAACGTATCTTAAACACGGTTCCCTCGTCACCGAAGCCACTGTTCTTCCTTTACGATACGTCCATCTTGAGTGACACCTAAAAAGTAGGAAATCGTTGAGAAGGAATTAAATGTCGCTGGAGCCAACGCTTATATACAAAGGAACTTGTCTTCAAGGCCTCTCCTCGAAACGCTGGCTTCAACGGCGTTGCTTGTTCAATGAGTTCTCATCACTTCAAGCCTCCATCTTCCCGTGAACTTTTGGCTTTAAAAAATGAGATATTGCTGCTGTTAGTTCTTTCGGTCCTCTGGCAAGGACGTCATTGTGAGCTGTATTCGCACGAGTAGGGCACAGCTCCTCAACATAATATATATATCGTTTGCCCATTCGCTTAGAATGACAGTCACTTGGCAAAGAGTGACTCTGGTCACTATATATGATCACGACGCGCGGTCTTGGTCACAGATATAGAAAGCAGAGAAGCAAAAGTTGCTTTCCACAGCGCCCACGCCGTTCACAGCTTGTGCCGGCGCATTGGTCGCGTAGCTGTCACCCGGCATGCGCTCTCTCAAATTTCTTCCAAGAAATCGTACAACCTCCAGCAAAAGTTTGCGGGACGAGAAATTTTCGAAAAAGATGTATTCCCGCTTTCTCTGCATGGAAACAAAATTTCCATTTAAATGTTCCAGCCCGTAGTAGCTCTTGCGACCTATACCGTTACCGGCTAGAGGAGAAGCGTTATGCCCCAACAGAGCATAAATTCGCATTCGGAGTGAAGTCGACGTTCAACAGCCAAACGCGCGTGGGCAGGATTGCAGGAGTTCATCGTCTTAATTTATTCCCTTTCCTTTTCTCTTTCTTTCCTTCTTTCGTTCTTTCTTTCTTACTTACTTATATACTTTCTTTTTCGTGGTGCACAAATGTTTGAAGTGCAAGTACGGGTGCAATTATGTTCGTGCGTTCTCACAGGCATACTTGCACACCCGCATGTTTGCAAACGTCGTTGGATGTATACTGCAACATTGCGAGAGCTGTTGGTGCATGATACACATATCCTCACCAGCGAAGTGTGCGCTTGTCAGCTGAATGAACAGTACGCGAGTTTTGCAGCGTTAATCCAAACATCTCTCGCATTATGATCCCACCTTCATATGAAAAGGTCCTCAGTAGACAGAGATGGGCATAAAGTGTACATAATTAAGTGTATGCACACAGTGTCTCGTGCGTCGGTAGCGACACTGGAAATTGGGTAAATAAGGGAGCCAGGTATAGGTATATATGTACGCGGCTCTTGCAACAAAACCGTTAGCTTTTGGAAACATATGGCATGATTCGCGGAGTACTTGCGGCCGTGCGCATATGCAGCCTTGCTTGGCTGCATATGCGCTTTGGCCGGGGCAGGACATATGATGGATGTCGTTACGTTTGAGCGCTCAGTGAAGACCATTTCGCTGTTTAAAAACAGACTTTGACAAGCTTTCGGTTTTTCTCACAGGAGCTGAGTAGGCAAAAAAGGCAGTCGACAGTAGCACGGCTAAACAGAAACCAGTGGTCACTTCCGTAAAAAAAAAAAAATCATCCACGCTTTATCTGCAGCGGTATAGTCGCGCGTACCGGCCCGGCAGCTGCGGCCGCATTCCGATAGATGAGGAATGTAAAAACGACTGTGTACCGCGCATTAGGTCTCGTTGAAGAAACCAAGGGGTATTAATTCGGAGCCCGACCATTGCGGTGTATTACCTCTATCGAACGGTCGTTTTGGTGCACAAAATGCAGGAATTTAAAATTTTATATACAATGCTTTCGAAGAAAGAAAGATTATCGCGCTTACCCTTGCCCACATTCCTCGCGTTTGTCACGGCTCAAAAGGCACACAGCGCTTTTGCTATGATGGAGGCGTCGGCCATGGCCCAGCGTGCGGAACGCACGCCGTATACTCAGCCACTCATGTGCAATGATGCAGTGCTTTCCTTATGCTATTGTTTATCAGCGGATGTACCGCGTTCTGCGCTCCTTGCTCCTTGCTCCTTGAAAGAAAGAAAGAAAGAAAGAAAGAAAGAAAGAAAGAAAGAAAGAAAGAAAGAAAGAAAGAAAGAAAGAAAGAAAGAAAGAAAGAAAGAAAGAAAGAAGGAAAGAAAGAAAGAAAACCTTCTTCGCGTGTTGGGTCGCGATCAAGTATACCTATCCGCATGGTGCGTCCCCAAAAAACGCGACATACTTTGCATCTTGAGAGGCCAGAAGTGGAGCCGAAGGGCGCTTTCAACGTGTGCGTTCGAAAACATGCCAGGCAAAGTCGTAGCCAGAATTTATTTTATTTTATTTGAGGGGGGGGGGGGTCTCCATCACCCTTTATCTACGTTTGCGCGTGCGTTTGTATGCGTGCATGTATGTATACACTTGCAAAATTGAAAATTTTCGGTGGGGGGTGTCTGACCCCTCCTCTCCCTCCCCGCGACCTGGCTACGCCAATGCTGCCAGAGAACCGGACGGCTTTCAAGGGCCTGTCTTAGGAACCGACTCAAGCTGGTGTGCACAGCAGCGTCGTCGCGACTATACTGATGTTTGCACAATCAAGAAGTGATGGAACAAGGGCATCTTCATTATGCAATGATGTCTGAGCTGGCTACTTTCGGAAACGATATGCTTGATGAACACCGGTGACATACGGCGTTTTAACGCGTTAGCGTTAAAGAGCTCGTTTCGCAGCAATTCCAGTGTCGGTGTCGACGGCGTCGGCGGCTTCGTCTTTGGTTGTGAGCGAAAAAAGCGTTTTCCGTGAGCGAAAGTTCGAGGTAGATGCAAATAAAGATATGAGCAGGAGGGCGTCCGCACTTTGACTTTCCTTGCGGCACGGTTTAAGTCTCCATCGAGAAGCGAAGGCAGGCTAGCGATTGGGAAGGCGACACGAACACGGCCCGATTACGCTACCGCGTTCTACTCTTGTTGCCGCCGCCTCCGAGAGGGACGGGCGTGCGGTGTGGTCGCACCATCTCTTGGAGGCGTTGCGATTGTGCGCCGCGGCTTTCCCGCCGTTTCCGAGAAATGGCGTGACCACGCCACGCGGATGTTCCCTTGCGAACACGTAGTGGGCGCATCGCTAGTTACCCGTAACAAAGGGCACACACATTTGTGCGCGCATTCTCTTACACAGACGTAGAGGGTTCGTCGATACTTCGAAAAAAAAAATGTCACGCGTGTAGACATTCCTTCACGCCACCGGGCTGTTGACACGCTTGTGATGAATTCTGTGCATTCGCAATGACTTTGACTGCAGTGACTGAAAGTGTCGGTGCAGTGTTTGTGCGCGTGTGCAGTGAGTGAACTCAACGCTTACGAACGCATAGAGAACAGAAGCGCAGCTAGGGCACTGTCTATAGTTTGCCCCAACAGTGCACCAGCGCACAATACTCGCTCGTACGTTGGACACAGAAGACCGTTGTCGTAAAAGTGCTGTGGAAGAGGGCGGACGCCTTTAACTTTACTATAGGTATATCGGTGCGTGCGTGTATGTGCGCGTGCGTGCGTGCGTGCGGATATCGCTATCGCGTTCAATTCTTAAAGGCGAAGCTTAAGGGTCTCCCAATTTTTTCTGCCGTCATCTTGCGCAAAATAGTCTTCAACGACTATGTGTTAAAGGCACAGGGTAGGGCAAAATTTGAAAAAAAAAAAAAAAACACTTTTCTTTCTTTGCCATTTGGCAAGGGTGCCCTGGCCCTTGGTGCACATTTCCTACATTCGTGCTTTTCTGAAAAAGTATTTTTCTTTTTGCGTGGCTGAAAACCAGTTTTTCCGAAAGCAAGCAGTGAGTAAACACGCACCCTAAGCACCTCGTATGCCCTCCGTGCTTATGGTCAATTTTTCTAAAGTAAACTTCGTGTACGAAAGCCAAAATGCTTGTCTGGAGTCAGCTGTGTATAGGAAATTGTCGGTTAACTTCTAAGGTAGTCCGAAGACGTTGTGCGCCTTTTTATTCGCACCTGTTCTTCGGAGTGCGTCTGTTCGAACACTTTCAGCTCCTAGCTTCATTAGACCTGTCTGTCGTGCCTGTCGATAAGTTGAGATGCTGAGGGAAGGTCTTCAGCAAGTGTAATTTCGTGGCAAACAATACAGTTCTCTCGTAAATGCGAATAAATGCCGGCGACGTACTGAGGTGCTGAACGCTGAACCAGCAAGCTCTTCATCGTTGAACCTCCCAGCCTTTTCAGCGTCCCTCGAGGCGAACCGCGTGCAGGGTGACACCGAGTATGCTCTAACGAACATGAATGTTACTTGCGATACAATAGACCGAATTGCGCGTGCAAAATGTGCGGTGGAAGTATTGAGCTAATGAAAAATTGCGTCGCAGAGTCTTTGCTTGTCTTTGTTTACGCTTCAGGGTCTTAAGGATTGCGACATTGGATGTTGTTCTTTCGTTTAATGATGACAGTATCGCACGAGCCAAAATTCTGAAATAATTAGGATTGAAGCCTGGCCGAAATATAGTCAATTTGTCGGAAAAAGTTGACCACAATCGACGATATATTGCGGATAGAGGTGCACGACAGCTCACAAAAGAAACAAGCCAAGCAAGACGAGAGGCTCCAAACTGAAATTGACATTGGCGATGATTACCAAGCTCGTAGCTACTAAATAAAATAGTTGAATGGTGTTTGTGGCAAAGTATGTTCACTTTTAAGCTGTTTTCTATCATAAACTCGATTCTCTCAAAACCATGTTTTTTATTGCTTACGTACCATTACTTCCTATGTATTCCAAGATAACCAGTTGATTATTTTTTTCTTGTATTCGCTATAAATGCATAGAACTAGTGAAACAGAATTGAAATTATGCACTTTACAGTTCTTGTGTTACAAATTTTCAAAGATGCAAATAAACTCAAAATGTAGGTCTCAGTGGGAAAAAAATTGACAAAAATTCGAACATTAGTCAGATGTAAATAAATGTGCTTCAGCTAAAAGAACGGAAAATTTGGAAGAAATTGATATATGCATTATGTGGATATCCCTTTTAGTCACTGAGAAAACAGTACCTCAAAATGGCCAAAAATGCATGGGACATTATCCTGTGCCCTTAAGATTTTTTTTTCCGCGGCATAGAAGACAATTAGTGTTTTTAATCTTTCACGATATTATAGAGCACGTATGTTTCGGTTGTGGCTACGTCAGCGTTGTTGTGCTCGTATATATGTTACGAATTTTAGCCGAGGAAGCCTTACTTATGATGAAAACTGTGCCAATAGGAAAAATTCTATACGCGCGCTTTCTCTTACGTTCGTCCCAAGTGTTTAAGTATATAAAAAGAATCTAGACTACTTAAATATTGAGCGATTATTCGCCAGCCTTCCACCAATTAGTTTCGACTTATTTACACGCGGAACAATGCAGGAAATCAGAGAGAAAAAGTTTCATCTGGCAACTCTAACTTAGTACGCCATCGGCCTGGCCTCGCTAGCCGATTATGCAAGAAAAGTACACCCAGATTAACGAGCTTCATCCGCAAATAAAGGACCAGTCGATTAATCGAAAGATTTTTGAGTTACTCTTCGTGCTAAACGCATAACTAGGTAAAACGCTCAGTGACTGAAATCTGGCTTAAAGGGCATGACAGAGCGTTTGTCACGAGGTCATACATTTCGGAACTATAAGAGGCCCCGTTACTACCAATTAAGAATGACAGTTGCATAAAAAGGTCCACAAGATCGCGAGCTACCTATGCAGCTTCATTAATATTGCATAGAACCGTTCCTTTTAGCGTCCTCGCTTTGTGATTCGCTATTCCCAGAAACCACATCATTTTGTTGCTGTTGTTGTTGTTGTTGTTGTTGCTTTTGCTAGCGTCCTTTCCGGTGACATCTCGGGACATCACTTTAAGCTCGCATCTCGGCGCCACCCGCATAATTTACCTGACACGTTGACGGGCAGCGCCTTGAAGAGCAATTCCTGCGAGACGAGCCGCAACAGGAGTATGCAGCGTCGTTCACACAGCCCACAGGGAGCCGCGCGACTTAGCTGCGAGCGTTGCAGTCTCTTGAGGGAGACGCTGCACGCGACTGGTTAATAATGGAAGAGAGCCGAGGCGTAACGCCGAGTTATGGCGCTGACGGCGTGTGCGGTCATCTAAGCGCGCACCGTGGCGGCGCGCGCGAGCCGGATTAGCGCCCGAGACGGGACCGGACTCGGCAATGACGCGGCCGCCGTCGCCGGCAACTTGTCTCCGTTTATGGGGCCCTGCTTTGGCTCCCCTAATGAGGTGCCGCGTCGTTTGGTCTTGCAGGCAGCAGCCGAAGGAACGCGAAAACGGCCGCCGCGTGCCCGACCTGTAGCCCCGCTTCGTGACCGGCCGCCGGCCCGTCACTCAGGGCGCGCGAGTACGTGTCTCGAAGCCACGATGGGCGCCGATGCGAACAAGTGGCCTGTGTGACGCTACCTTTTCTCTTCCCGTTATTCCGCATGTCACGTCAAATGAAACTAATGCATGCGAACGGCTTTTCACGAAGAAGACCATGCGGCCCCTGTTCCCGGTTGCTCTCCCCCTTCTGTTTAGTGCTCATAGGATCACGTCCCCGCGTGGCTTCTACAACTGTGAGAGTCACGCGTAAGTAAGAAACAGGGTGGTGATACTGCAAAATAATAACTGTTAGGGTTTAACGACCCAAAACCACGATATGATTATGAGGGACGCCGTAGTGGAGGGCTCCGGAAATTTCGACCATCCGGGAATGTAAGTACATGGGCCTCAAGCGTTCTCGCCTCTGCGGCCGCCACAGCCGGGATACGAACCCGCGACATGCGGGTCAGCAGTCGAGCACCATAACCACTAGACCCCTGGGGCGGGTGATACAGCAAAATCACAAACGGTGGTTTCACTCTTGCAAAAGTTTGGCGTCGCAAAAGGCCTTTGATGTAACGCCTTTCGAAGTTAGTTTATAGCTACAGAGTACGTAGAGCGTAACAAGTGAAAATCTATAGCTAGCTTTTTGACAGTGACAAAGATGCCGCATAGTTATCATGTTGTGGTGTATAAATACTCACGCTAACAAAAATCATATTAGGATGAATATCTTCTACACTGTTAGAGGCACAGCAGGCACGTAGAGGAGACAGACACGTTCATTATTTGAAAATGAGTGTGAGAGAACAAAAACAAACAAGGGACAAAATGAGAGAAGAAAAAAAAAAGTCAGGGCCCACATTTACAAAATGATCTTTCGGTAGAATTGTTCGTAAGGGAAAAAATATATGGCCTATTGCAACGTCGGACATACCATAAGCGAAGGTAGCTGGCAAATGGTAGTGAGCACTTAAGAAAAAAATGTTTCGTGAATTCGGACCTCACGCATAGATAAGCTACATTTCTTTTCGCATAATTAGATACCTGGTAAAGAGTAGGGTATATTGCAGACGTGAAAATCGACGGTTCTGGTGCATACAGACGGTGAATGTGTGTTTTACCTATAGAGCAACACTCTGGCTGCACCAAAGTGCGTATTTGGTAACTTTCTATGGTCTAAATTTCGTTCCAGCATATCTTTTTTTTTTTTCTCACTGAAGCAGTATACACAAAGAGGCACGGACCTTCTCACTTTTTAATTCATTCCACTCACAAAGAAGCCCGTGCTAACCGGATGGTTTCGACAATGTCGCAGCATGTAACACCTCCTGAATGAGGATTTAAGGAAATAAAACTGAATAAAACGTTATCACGCCTGCAGGAGGACCTGAAATATATTATCATAATGCACTAAACTTATTCCCATTTGCTATTGACATTCGTTTTGACTCTCTCGACACGTTTGGCCACTTTTTTTACTTTCCAGGTATAGACTGCGCTGCGCTTGACTATAGGACCAGAGAGCAGCATCTGATTTGGCGCGAGCTAAGTAGCCACCTTACGCCTAGGCGCTAAAAAGGCCCGAAATGCCCTGGGGTTTGCGTTCTATATGGCCGAGTGTCTCAGAGCAGGGGAACAAGTTCCTTAATGCAGAACTCGGAGTCCTGAGCGGCCTTATTTGAGGGGGGGGGGGACACTCGTCGCGCCGGGGTGGTGCCGATGGGGGGGGGGGGGGGACACGTTGAATTTCATGAAGGGCCCCAACTCAGCAGTTTTCCTCGCGCCGCCGTCTTCCCTTGGGGTGGCCGAGCTACATTAGCCAGTATTGTTCCCGAAGAGCCCTTTTCCGCCGCCAGCCTCGCTTTTGCTGGGACGCCGAAGTAATGAAGCGGTTCCGAATTGCGGAGTGACCGCTCGCATCGCGCCCCTTGGCTGCTGCTTTCGCCGCACGCCTCTCTCCGCTCACGCTTTTGCGCACAGAGGTCCGCACACTGATTCTTTCTTGCTGCCCGTCCGCCTCTTCACAGTTCCTCCCATTTCTCCCTCACCCTTCGGAACGCACTCTGCTTGAGGCCCCGTGGCACGGAACAGCGTCCTTTTGATGGCACGGCCAAGCACGTCCCACATACGTCGCTGTAGAAAACGATTCCTTTCCGCTTTCTTGTCACCTTTGTTTGGAAGCTGTGGGCCGTTGTCTTTTCTTTTGTTCTTTGTCCCATATACTCGTAAAAGTCTTGCGAAGATGTGTGAAAGGTTACTGTGGGAATGAAAAGAACGAGCATGCTTTTTGCGAGCTGAACAACGTGCGCGCGTGTGTGTGTCTGCGTACAGCCCCTCGCATAAAGGGGAATTCCAGTGCTCTCGAAGCACAACACTTCCGCACTCGCCTGCTTCGAGAGTGGACTTCAATTTTGCGGACAACGAACGCCCGGCAACCGTGGCGTCGACGAACAGAAGCGCGGTGGGCGAGGGTCATTGCCTCAGCACTTTTGCTACAGACAACACATTCCTTCCTCATTAGACAACCAAAGGTTGCGAAAGATCCGGCGACGGAAGTTGCTGTCATTTATAAGTATCATCAAGAAAATAAAGTTCTCGCACAAAAAATAACGAGTGGAGGTGACATCCTTACGTCAGGACGGAGCGGAGCTAGCTAGCATTGTGACCACACCGGTTGGTCATTCTCACGGTCACGATACAAGTGGATGTTTCCGCATTTCATCTCTAACCCACAAAAAAATTTTAAAAAATGAAATAAGAATGCTGCTAAAATGAACAAGTTAAGTGGAATTACCTCTTTTTAACTCGCTCATTGGGAAGGGGTATGAAAGGAAAGCTAGCCAGGCATGCTTTCCGCAAGTTTATTAGAGCGAAGGTGTAGATGGCACACCTCTGATTTCTTCGTGTCGCTGTCCATATATGCAAAAACCCCTAGTGCCTTCTAGAGATCAGTAGAAGAACTAACATTAACGCATTATTTTTTCCATCGCTTCCTTGAGGGCATCAGGAGTTTTATCACTTTAATGCTTTAAATCTGCATTTGAACCATTAAACTGATAAAACCCCTGGCGCCCTCTTGGGAGAGGTGGAAGAACTAATTCATTAAAGTGATAAAAACTAGTCAGAACTTGTTTGCCACGTCAGTCCAGCCGAGGCGCGGCGTTGGCTCGGTCGTCCGCGGCAAGCATGGGGCGGCCGCGCATTGTGAGAACGCCCGAGGAGCAGCGCCCTCTTGAAGAACGGCGATGAGAACAGAGACGATCGAGAGTGGCGCCCTCCAGCTTCACAGAGTGAATGGTCTCGAGTTTTTCAAGCCTGAGCCGAAGAATGACCAGGATGATCAAGGGCAGCCATGGCAGCCTTCATGTGGCTTTTCAATGGTCGACCAACAATCTTGCAGAAATGCATAAAACTTAGAGTCTCACTGTTTACGCAAAGCATTGCAGTTGGTCGTCACCTATAGTCCCCAAAAAGTGGCCGTGTTCTGCAACTTACTTAAAGTTGCCATTACACTGCATGCAGCTGTTTCACCGGCAGGAAAACCCCGATCAGCTGACGCGGTGAATGGATGGAACTTCACCGCCACTTAATTGAACAAAAAGGCTAAGAGATGTTTTTTTAAATGATTGCATGACCATAGCAGTATCATCGGAAATGAAGAGGTAAACAAGGCTGCCCGTATGTCACATGCAAATGACCACTGCGTATCGATGCCACTCCAGGGCAAGGCGCAGCGTGGTGTTTCCACCATCTGGTACGCGCGCTCTCGTTACCCGAGTGGAATACTGCACATACCGGACACTAAATTTCACCCTAAATAATTCGCTGTAATGGAAAGCAACACCTATAGTATTAACGATATAACCAATGATAGCAAACTGCGCTTACATATACCTTGCAGATCGTCAAGTGGCGAAAACCACGACCTATAGTGTGCGCGATCTGTGAAATCCTTCAGCACCTGCTTTTTTTTTAGTATTCGACGTGTCCAGGCAAAACCTGCCTTTCTGCATTTCTTTCCTCTTCCACCTCCTCCTCCATAATGGTAACAATAACAGCAAGGTCAGAAACTTTCAAGCTTCATTTACGTCTGTGGAATGACTCACTGCTATAAAATTAAAGAACAGTTGCAACTGATAGCAAAAGACTCAATTGAACTTCTAAGCAGCCGGCCACCTTCTTGTAAAAAAACAGCAATGAGCCACAGCACTGGAGCAGGGGCGTAGGCAGAAATTTTTTTCGGGGGGGGGGGGGGGCACCTCCTTGATCTGTAGTGGGGACGAGCAGGCAGATGTGGTCGAGTGTCATTTTCTGCTCTGTATGCTATGGCAAAAAAAAAAATTCGGGGGGGCACGGGCCCGGTGTGCCCTAACGTGGCTACGTCCCTGCACTGGAGAGAATGCCTCGCAAGTCGCAACTATAGCTCCAGCGTGGCGGCTGCCACAGTGCGCCGGACCTCCAGCTACGTGGAGGTCCGGCGCACTGTGGCAGCCGCCAACCGGGCCCGGCCCGGCCGGGCAAAGTAGTTTTTACAGTGGGCCCGGGCCGGGCCCAGGTCTGAAGCTCCGGACTTAGGGTCGGGCCCGGATTTGAGGTGGCGGGCCGGACTTGGACTTTGATCAGTTCTTAAAGGGGCACTAAAGTGTAACAATGAATTGGCTTAGACTGATAAAGTGTGCTCTGACGACTCGAATGTCACCGTCATAAATTTATTAATAGAGGAGAAAATGAAGGTCAACGTTTCATTTTTAAATTTCGCGCCGAAATCTCCGCGCGTGACGTCACGGATTTCAAACTGTACTTGTCGTACTTTGGGGACATTGGGTGAACAAAATTTCCTGATCAAAACTGGGTATTGTTAAGTTTATGGCCCCCTCACAGGTCAATGTACTTCATTTTTACCGATTGGGAGCTACGTAGGCCCAGTAGACGCCATCAGATTTTACGACGTCACGGCGTTTGCTGCGCGACTTTCAAGGTGGCGTCGCTGCCTGCATTTTCTTTTTGAGCGTCTTCTCGCTCACGAAAAGCCTTGTCGCGGCGAGCGTGGTGATTTCGGAATTGTAAAAGAGTAATTTACTGATAATAGAAAAATCGTTTTTCTGTTTAGTGTCCCTTTCAGTTTCTTCCACATACGTTTTGCATACATATATGTTTCACATTTTATCTCCACAAGGCTCCTTTTAAATGCGAAGCATTTCTTAGCGAACCTCTGGCACTTTGAGCGTTTCTATATACGTATCTATCTATCTATCTATCTATCTATCTATCTAGCCACCTACGCATGGGTGCTCTCATGATCGCCTCCTTAACTTGGTGTTGACCAAAATCGGCATGGGAGGGTAAGATGACTTGACGAATATGACTGTGTGGTCATGACATGAATAACGTGAAAATCCTGTCGCGTACGTCGTCAAACCCTTTCCTCCACGCACGTGTGGCACATGCCCGTTTACCACCGGCCGCGGAGTACGGGTATGCGCCACAGGTGATTGACAGTTTATATCTACCCAGGAACGGCGAGAACAGCCATTGGTAATTTAAATGCGAGAGCGTTAAGAAAAACCGACGGCGGCAGCGTTGACCCGACGAATGAAAAGAATAAAAATCAGGATTCCAGCAGGAATCGAACCCAAGCATTCTGCGTGGCAATCAGGTATTCTACCACAAAGCCACGCCAGGTCTACAAACTGGTTTGGAAAAAACAGCCTATGCAGGCGTAATGGCGGTGCAATGTCAGTTGTGGTTGTGGTGCTGGGTATCTAATTTTACAAGAAAGCAATAAACACTACATATATAGTCCTACAATACTGGCGTCATATCAGATTAACGTCCGTGATTCCAGTGTTGGCTCCGCTTTTATAGCAGTCTAATAAACATTGCATTTGTATTCGTATGATTTAGCAAGCTATATTGAAGCATATTGCTCGACCCCGGGGGAATACATTAAGTTACGTATGATATTCACATAATCGCAGCGTAATGTGCACTTAGTCCGGCAGAACGACTCAGTGCCCTCTTCATTTCTAAGGATGCTGGGTGATGGCCTCATGCTGACCGATGATGATGACATATTGATTGACAGCCGCTTTGTAGACTAGGCTACGTAGGTCACATACGCCCACGTAGTCTACGAATACGACAAGCGCCATCCACTGATGTTGGTCTACGTAGCCCTATCCAGGCCTACCAGCCTCAATGGCCTAAACCTCTCCAACGCGATGGGTGACTTCAGATTCCGACATGTCGCCAGCTCTATAGACAGACAATTTGTCGACGAAATTACCGCGGCATCCACGATTTCTAACAGCTGTACTATAACTCATACTTCACTAGGTACCCCTCGCCACCGCGATCGCGACCGGATCCGATAACAAGTCATGACCAGCTGCTTGTGCTCTCTGATCACGGTGATGGTGACCTTGTTCAAGAATTGTTAGAAACCCCTTCCACACATGCACGCGGGTTCGTGAAATGTGCGCGCTTTCTCCACGATAACGGAGAAGTATAAACACTACATATCAGCTTACCGCTTCTGGTGTTGGTAATACACGTTGCTGTTGGCAGCGTTACCCAACTGTAAACAACTGGTTTACAACACATATGCGGCTCTTCAACATATATGTGTGTGTATAATATGCATACAAATTTTTAGCGTCATTTTGTAAGGCTTCGCTCAGTAAAAAAAATTACGCCACAGTCACCTTCCCGCCGCATGCTTCGCATGACATCGACTCCCCCTGTACGTGGGATCTGCCAATTTTTTTTTATGTGGGGCAAGCTGTTTGGAGATGTTTTATGAAGGACAAGTACTGAAATTCTTTTGCTTCATTAATATGGGGCTACTTGATTTATCTGAAACGGGCGAGCTAAAAGTAAATAGACCAGGCGCTTATACAGTTAACATGTCGCTATTCCGTGCTTTATTTGCTTTCGTTATTTTATATCCTAAATGTTATTCTGTAATCGCAGTAATAAATGTAATATAATAAATTTATACTTATAACTTATCATCGCAAGAGCAGGCAAACTTTCTTGAAAGTTCCAGCCCTCCACTAAAACGGAAGGACTGCGTGGAATCTCGTTACATAGACTCCCTATAAAGACACATTCTTTTTCAGTGGATGCTTCGCGGCTCCCAGTGGTCATGCGACGCGAGGTGGACATGCACAGCTTGCTTTGTGTGCCCGCATTGTCAACGTCTGAGCTTTCGTCTTGTTCCGCTATATGAGGGGTCTCAAACTCACCTCAGCTAATGGGTTGCATTCATGAAAATTTACTCCCGCAAGGGCAAGGACAGCGACGATGATAGCAGAGGGAGGGGGCGAGGAATAGGTTGTACCAAATGTCAGCTAACGTTGCCATCTCAATGAGGAACTTTCCCGTATCTCATATATGGGTCATTTCTGAAGGGTGTTCGGCGGCAGGATTTCAACATATCGATACCTATCTGCAAAATGACAAAGGATTTTTATAGATGATATTGTGGCACGACGTTCTGGAACGAGAGAAATGAAGGAATGAGCTGGACAGCTATGTTCATTCTGCAGAGGTCCACAAAGACATCCTAAATTTGCTCCAGTGGTGGAAATTCAGCACAGCGACTGCCGACGCCTTCACAATTCGCAAGGCAGATGTGCACCCCTGCGGCTAGCGCAAGCAGTGCAAGAAACTTTACCGCGGCAGGGTATGTGATGCAACAGCGCATGACGTGCTTGAAGCCGGAATCTCTTGATGACTTGATTGTTTTGCACAACACGTAAAGAAATGAACTATATGAACTATGCCACAAAAAGCTTATAGATACTACAGTGGCGTAATATATCAACAGAACGTTATCAAAATTTTTTTTTATTCCTTTCGGCTGCGTATGCGTATTTCTAAAAGTACACGCGGTGTACGTGGTGCACGTGGAGCACGCGGTTCGTTATATTTTTTTTCTCAATTAGTGTATTTACAACAAAGGTAATAAATTTGGATTTTTTCCTCCATTTCTCTTGCTGCGGCAACAGAAGAGGAAGACAGGTGCTACATATCCGGAAGGGCGCACGATTGACTTTGTTGTTAGAGCATGCTTTAAATTTCAATAGAGAGCGCAAAAAAACAAAGTCAAGAGAGCGTTCTTTACTCTGTCTCCCCTGTTTTTATTGCGCTCCCTATCGAAACTGAACTCATGCTGCAGATCTATACAATATCTGCTACAAAACGCTCTTGATAATCCTTATTGCATTTGTAGAAAAAATAAGTACAGTATACCACTGCCGAACAAACGTTCATCGTACCCAGTGTGTCCGCTCAACTATTTCCACCGTGAGCCCCCTTTTTTTACAAGAAATTACCATAGGTTAAAGTATAATTGTCAGCGAAGCATGCACCAACAAAGCGTAGATATTTGCCACTTAAAACGCCTTGCTGTCGACCCCATGTTCGGGCAACACCACCTAGATTATTGGCTCGGGCCCGATCTGCGGTCGGGCCGGGCTGGGCCGGGTAGGCGAAAGTTTTTCTCGGGTTCGGGCAGGTAAACTTAAGCGAGTTCCAGGCCTGGGCCGAGCCCGGGCCCAGAATCATGACCCGTGCAGTGCTCTACAGGATCTCAAGAGCCTCGTCCGGTGCAAGTCTAACATCTACGAACCATATAAAATTCTTGCATAGCGATGCCGCACGAAAGGCAACAAGAACCATCGACCTTAGGTCGATGGTTCTTGAACCCTAACCTGAACCCTGGCTTTCATCGTCGATGCTGGTATACCATCACTCGAGCACAGGGGGCGCCACGCGCAATGGTTAGCAGCGTTCGTATTCTCATACAACTGTGCTCCAAATTAATCCTGAGCACCATCAGACAATGAAGTTTCATTCATTCGGTAGCCAACCGGACATCCGTCTAATTAACCTCCCTGTCTTTCCTGGTTTCTCTCTCTATCTCTCTCTTATGCGTCTCGTCGACCAATGTGGTAACCGTAATTGTTGAGCTTAATGCTAACCAAGATAACATAACATTATTGCACGCGAGTTACTCGCGAGGGCTCCCTCAACACGCACTAATACGCGACTAATCGGATATATGAACCATCCCTGTCAGGTTGAGGGCGCGATGATAACTTGCGGACCTGCCAGGACGCGTGTTTAAACATCGGGTCATGTAATAGTTATGTTTTAGTACAGGGCAGTAAGCATAGCGCCTAGAGTTCGCTCTGATGAGTGTTCGCCTACAAAGACAGCGCCTGCCGCTCGCCTTGTTAGCGTATTCATAATCACGTTATCTCGTTTGACTCGGTTTTTTTGACCGCGAGTAGGAGAGTTTGGCCAAAGAAAGCCAGTGACAGGAAGGAAACGAACAGAAAAACATATGAGATCGCGAAGAAAGAAAGAAAAGATCCCTCCCGCCTTTTTCTCGTGGCCACGACCGAAACCAAGCTTCTTTCTTTAAGCGCAAAGGCGCCGCCGAATAAGTGGGCTTTCGCACTCGCTGCGGTCGACGCTTTTATTCCGGGATTCTTGCAGGCTGGTTTTCTTTTTCATAAGGTCTTTTCTTTGTTCTGCGTCGATCCCTATAGGATTAGTCTTGTTAATCCACCTGCCGCACAACGGTCAATTCAAGCCACTCCTTTTCTTTTCCCCGGTCTTCTCTCTGTTTATCGGCATGTCATATTTTAGTCTTCGTGGGAGGGGCCTGTCTTTAATCAGCTTAATTAAGAGCGTAGCGCAGCCACGAAGCAAGACATCTTTTCCTCCGCTCCGCTTCCAGTTTTTCTCTTTTTTTTTTCCTTCGACACGAGAGCCACCGGCTGTGCGGCAGGCGCCTGCCTTTTACTTATTTCTCTTTTGATTTCTATCACTGGGCTTTCATTTCCGTACAGACGCGGTTAATGCTGTCCTCAAGAGAGCAGCACACACGCTGCCAGCCTGGATCTGGCGCACGCATCCTCCTCTATGTGCGGGCCGTTGTGCCTTTTTTTCTACGTTTGATCGGCGCCCTTGTTCTCGAAGCTTTAATTTACGGATTATTAACAGTTTAGGCGAGGAAGTGCCATCGGCTGCAGACGTTTCTTGAGTTTCGCGTGCAGACAGAATTTTCGCCGGCAATTCTATAGGAAGGAAACAAAAAAAATACGGAAAGAGGCGGTAACAGCTATGGCATGCCAGTGCAAAAACGAATCATCAATAACGAGCCGCCTTTATTTTGTGGCTTTATGCACAAGATCTTGAAGCTCAGAGTAGGAAGGCGCCCCCACTTAGATTCGACACATCTGAGATTCGCACTTGCGAATAGCTATGCTATCAATAGCGATCGGGAGAGAAATAAAACGAAATTAGGAATGTTGACCAGATGTCATTTCTGGCTGTGTATACCATGCTCAAAATAAAGTGGCAAGGGAAAATAATGCGACGTACAGGCCGGCAGACGACGGGTTTCTGTAGGATTTGTGGACCGCAATCAGCGCATGTGTCACTTGTGATCACCAATCTTTGGGCTTTCAGAGGTGACGTTGGACAGTTGTCGATACTGTCAAGCATGGTGCATAGCCCTCGCCTCTGCGTACTGCAACACATGAAGTGCGATAATGTCCTATAACTGGCGCATACGGCGCCTGTCATCGTCGTCACGGCATGACCGTCGTGTGGTCGTTGACCCATGGCGTCAGAACCACGAAGTCTAAACTGTTAACAATTGTTGGGGTTTAACGTCCCAAAATCACAATATGATTATGAGGGACGTCGTATAGTGGAGGGCTCCGGAAATTTCGACCACCAGGGGTTTTTTAACGTGCAACTTAAATCTAAGTACACGGGCCCCAAGCACATACGAAAACTGCTGTTCGCAAAACAACGTTACATCCCAGTAAATGCCGCGAAATTCCGCTAAATGTGTACGTTAGAAACGCTAAGTCGACATCACTTTGTAGCAGATATCGCTGTAACTTTGCCGTTCACACGTTCACATGTTCTACGACTGATTTTTCTTTTTCCAATGGCTAAGCTGACTCGTACAAGTAGGACTTCATGTAAAGTCATTTAATGATATTAAATAACCAAATATTTGACAACTCTCAACACTGAGTCAGCCCACTTCCTAATTTATACATGCTGTACGCAATATGCCAGCGATGATACACTGCCACCACGTAAGTGTATACCACAAAATACAGTAGCAAACCCATGCTGGCCTATTTGCCTCCCTGGTTCTCCTCACTTTGACTCTCTCTATCTCTCCACCGTCAATGTACGCTGCAGCCTCACATACAAGCATAGATCTTTTTAGAGATTCTTAGAGAAGCATAGACTGCAAATTACCTGCTTGAGGCATAATGCAGCTTGCGCATGAGCAACTACAGACCAAGAGCATCTCAAGTGCGCGCCTTCGCTGCCACAACTACTGCTTATGGGTCACGGCACTATAGTATATATATATGGGCCTTTTTACATGCGTATACAAAGTTCATAGTGTGCGCGTATGTATGCGGTAACCGCCGTACAGAAACGCGCCAGGTTATGCCAAGTCAATTGGTCCCGTTTGAAGCTTTGTCAAGGTCATTCAGTAGATCCCATTTATTTCGCTGTGGCCGGTGCCGCTTCAGCAAGTTCAGCGGCTTGCACGTACAAAGCCAGCGAAATATACGCAGGGTCGTTTATTATTACTATTTTAACACGAAAGTGTTTTATGCCGGGGTCCACCAAGACTTCAGTGACGTATTTCCGTCACGGAAATGACGTCGAAAAAATATGCGCAATCAGATAGCAAAGAAAAAAAGGTACCGTCAACGGGCATCGAACCCACGACCGCTCGGTCCGCAACAACAGATGCCGGGCACGCTATCCACTGCGCCACGGTCACAGACTCTGGAGGCTTTACGAACGCGCCTTTTATATCTACCACTCTCCCGGTCGGCTGGGTGTAGTTGATCTCTGGTGGTGGTGGTGAAAAACTTTATTATAAAAGAGAGTGTATGAGCCCCTCAAAGGGCCCTACAGACTAGGTGACATCCTCTGGGAGTGGTAAGGTAAAGTAATTCGTCATTGCTGTGGCCTCCGCGACTAACACTTGCAACGCGTTACGCGTCCGTCCCATTCGGTGCGTTTTCAATAGAAGTTGAATTTTGTCAATGCCTTAACACACCGCGAGGTGGCGACCTTTGCCCAAGCGTCGTAAAAGCGTCGGCCTCGCTCAGCATCACGCTAATACAAACCAAAAATAGCTCTGCGACGCGCGCCTGCCTCACTTGGCTGTAACACCGCGTTCCATGCTCACGCGCTCGCCCCGAGAAAAATTGCGGCCGGGCTACCGGGGCGGCACGACGCGCTTTGCGTTTCCCTTTAGTCCGGCCGTGGTGTTCAATCACATTTTAACATGCCGCGGGATGGCGACCAAGTTCTGCGTCCAATATGCGGCGCTCTTCCGGCTATCACACCTCGTTCTCTGATTACGCTTTCACCGTTAACTACTACAGCTACCACAAGGGTTTGTTTAATCATTTAGCATGAACGTTAGTCGTTGGGATGGAGGTGTACCACCAATCATCAAAGTGCGTGCATACACGTTAAACGGCGCCATTAGCTGCCAGACATCAATATACATTGTGCAAACTCTCTTATATCAATGTACAGTAAGCATTCAGTTACTTCTGTAAGGGCACGCTTTACTTTCGTGTTATTCCGATTCCTATGACGGAGGGATCAACCGTGTTTTTTCTTTTTAAAGCTCGTTTCTAGATGGCTAAAAGTGTGCTGAAGAGATGGAGAAAATGCAGTAAAAAGTTTTTCGCAGAAGAAAGGACGACATGAGAGAACGTTTTTTTGCATGACGGGGAAGCGCGTACACGCAAAAACGCTTTCTATGCTGCCCGTAAGATGTGCTTTGCGATGTCAGGGAATATTATACGAACTTGCGCGCGAAATGCTTGGGACGATTCTGCACACATCACTCCCATCCGCCCCGATGTTTCGTCGCCATTTTTGTATGTGTAAGTGGTTGCTAGTGCTAGAGTGACTTTCTTGTTTTTTATTTTGTTTATCTGGATTTATTATTTGCGTTGAACACCTTCTTTTATTTATATGTAAATGAAACGAAGGGTGCTGCTTACGATCTCTCCAGCTGCACCTCCGTTCAACGCTATACCTATATATTGACAAGTCGTGCGGGGCCGTTAGGGGCATTGAGTTTTGATCAATGGGTGCATTTCTGTCTCCCGAACGTTTCGCTAACGCTCTGCATGTGCGCAGAAGGCGACCAAAAATCTAATCACTTCCAGCTCAAATTGACCTTTCTCAACTGGCAAAGTTGCGTCAAAACGAGCGCCTGAGCCGCGTGGCTTCTAGCTTTTTCGCAATCCTGCGCACTCTGGTATACAAAAGAAAAGATCGCCTATATATCACTTGAGATTAAAAAAAAAAAATCTGAGTGCTGTGGAAATCCTAGATGCATTTCGAAATATATAATGCTTTGGGTTATACGTTGAAGAGTTTTATTTTTTTATTTATTTTCTCACAGGATCGTACAGCAGGAATACTAAATTAGCAAAGATTTCGCAACTCCCTACAAGTTTTCTCCAGCAGGTGAGCTGCCCCTCGAGTTCATGAATTGATTCCGCTTTATTCTACTTCTCTTTTTTTAATACGGGCTTCACCAAGGCAGAGATGATGCGCGTGGGTCAGCTGAAATTTCTTGGCGGTGCTCTGCAAGAAATAACGAATACTTTTGTTCTTCTTGCACAGCTGAGACCGTCTACTTGCCAAGCGAATTAACTCTCACGCGGCCGTTGACGCACAACGCCCTTCTTTTTGACGTACGGTATAAATATCAAAGCTTTCCTGCGTATGTAAGTGCACTACAGCTACAGCTGACTGGAAAAGCGTTGATCGTTAGGCATATAATTTATAGGAAAATAGGAGTAAAAACAAGTCGAACACGTCTACTATCGGATAGTATCACAAATAAGAAGAAACACCCATTTTTTACAAGTCCTGACTGTTAGATAAGAATGAAACTACCCTGTAATATATCATTGCCAATTGCTAGCAGTAACTCAGAACACGACATGTTGCCGAAAGCTTCAGTGGTATCTGAGAATGCTGTATACGTAAACGGATGCAAGAACATTGGTTATAGCTTGAGCGTGGTGACTGTTGATCGGATGTAGAAGGCGCGAAGACGACGATAGACAAGAGAGAGACGCACACACAGGGCGCCACTCCCTTGTCCGTGTCGTCTTCGCGCCTTCTGCATCCGATCATGCAATACCAACACGCCCACCTGTCTACCCTAACATGGTGATTGTTAAAGCTTGAGCGAGGTGATTCAGTCGGATACCTGACTTATATGGCGAACAAGCTGCGAACATCCATCCATCCATCCATATATCCATCCATCTATAGCCGCCTACCTCTGGGCGCTCTCGGGGTCGTCTCATTAAATTAGTATATGACAAAATTGGCGTAAGAAGGCATCAGTGCACGATCAACGCGATTAACCTGACACCGATAACGTGACGTGCCTGTTGCGTTAGTCATGAAACCCTTGCCCCCAGTCACGTGGCTGCACACCCGCGTATGCGGCCCGTGGTATGCGGATATGCGCCACAGGCGATTCACAGTACATATCAACCAATGGCGAGAATCGACAATGGAAATTTGCTATGATACTTTACGGGGGTTATAATAGTGAAATACATACAATGTGTCATAGTTGGCGATTTCAACGTAGCAGACAAACGCTGACAAACTTGCTGCAACGACCCTCAGACAGAAACCACGCGGTACAGACTGTACATAAATGTAATACATAAGCAGTTGTGCCTAACCTCGCTTGCGGCAGTGGTGTTCGTCTAACGTCAATTATGGTTGTAGCGTTAGCTATTCACTTTCATAACTATGTAATAAACGTTACATATGTACTTCAACGACTCGGCGAGCTGCGTTCAAGTGTGCTCCAACTTGAGTGCCGACGTTACGTCGGACTATAAGCTATACCTTAGAGGAGCCAGCGTATTCGACGTGCCTGTTAAGTCCACGATATACACACTACCTAATTTACTCAACGACGTCGATACACCTCGTAACGCTTGGCTCAAAGCCAAAAACATGCGGCATAGATAGCTAATCGCTGACTGCTTCGCATGAAATCGATTCCCACAGCGCGCGAGATCCGCCGGAAGCTTTGTTTGCGGTGTTTGGCCCTGGTTTCTTCATTCCAGGAAAAAATAAGGAAGATGCGCGTTTCTATCTATTTACTTTCGCAGCAGTATATAAGAGCAGTGCACACATGCGTGTTCGCTATATATACTACATCCTTCCGAACGGATTGCGCTGTCTGCGTTATTGACAATCACGCTCTTCCGTTCTTCCAGAGAGGGCCGAGTTCATTACAATGGCGGCTGTCTGTCATACGAGCTAACGACAATCACGGCTCTTCTCCTGCTGAAGTTTATCCTTGGGCCGGTACAGATTGTTCAGAGCGTGAACTTTAGGAAGCGGCAGATGGGACAAACAATCGCGCTTCAATTAACAGGTCCCACTGTATTTACGTAAAGGAAGGGAGGAAAAAGAAGGAGGAAAGACAGCTCCCAGATTGCCAAAATCAGTACGCGTGGAACGGCATCAAGCCGCTAGGGAAAGGAGAAGCCTTGGCGCATGCAATATTATAAGGAATAAACGCTGTTCCTGATGTTCCTGAACAAAATCAGAGGCTAATTTAAAAAAACCAAAATTAAAAAAAAAAGACAGGTTTATTGCCCGCGGGTATACCGCATCGGGCCCAATGGTCGACGACTTCCTAATTTAAAATGGGGTGTACCTTCCTTTATTCAAGAAACAAAAGAGCTTTAGTTCTTTGTTTCTTTTGAAGTACCAGCTGGAAAACTTTCGCGGGCAAAAAGTTGGTCTGAGTTAAGTTAGTGCCGCGTTGAGCAAATCTATATATATATATATATATATATATATATATATATATATATATATATATATATATATATATATATCGTTCTTGTGCTTTTGTCCTGTATTGTTCTTCGCACCCTTTTCAAGACAAAATGAACGCAGAAACGTCCGCCCGCTAATAACAAGCCCGCACATGTATTAACTGAGTGCACATGTTCTGAATAAAGCTCTGAATAGCTCTGAATACAGTAAAAATTTAACTCTGAAAAATTGGACGGTAGCTAGCTCAGACCTTTCATGCTCTATCAGCCCCGCCCCGTCCTTTTTTTTTTCGTCATTACAAACGTTTTGAAATTACTTCGCTTTTACGATAAAGGGAATGGTGCAGAGAAAGAAAGTGAAGGGAGCGGATTACCTTATCCCGGGAAGTTGGTAACTTTTTGAAAAAGTTTTTATATCAGCCACCAGCCGCTGTGTTTATTCTCCTGGCTTCTCTTAGCAGCTCCTGCATCAAGGAACACTATACTATTATACCGTTAAGCTTGAGGCTAATGGGCATATATGCACGCGTTGACCGTTTTCTGAATTAATCCGCTAGTTACGCAAGTATTAGAGAAGTGGGAAAACTTCCTTATTAAACTAACTTTTCTAAAAAGAGTATTAGGAACGTTAAGTGGAATGCGCATACAATGTTTTAAGGAAAGAACTCCGAAGCTCCCACAGTTATCTCGAAAAAAATCGCGAATTTGAGAAAATCTTCATTTTGGTCCACATTTAGACGAAATTTACACCATGTGGTGCTCCAATTAAAAATCAGCTTTATACGTAAGTGAAAAGCAAATAAACAATTTTTATTTTTAAATAGTTAAAAAGAAAATAATTGCTTGAAGTTCCCCATTGACGGCTATCTTCCCATTTGTTCATACGACAGGTTCCTCACTGAAGTTCCGCTATTGCCGTCAATGGGGAAATTGCAGATTTATTTTCTTCCTTAAAACAAACAAGTGTACTCATAAAACTTTCCTTACAAGAATAAATATCTATTTGCTTTCGATTGAGGTATATAGCTGGTTTTTAATTGGAGCGCCACGTGGTGTAAATTGCGTCTCCATGTGCACCAAAATAAAGATTTGCTTGAATATGTGAATTTTTTTCTCGTAAGACTCGCAAAATTCAGTGCTTTGAAAATATTTCTATCGCAAAATATACCTTCCGTAGAGCAACTATTGATTACTCAGATATTCATACATAGCGCAATACCCCAAGGGAAAAAAATGCAAACATAGAACATTATAGCAAGCTTTCTCGGGCGTATGTGGCAGAAAATTTGTAGTAATATTATCGAGCTATACCAAATTTGGTATTGAAGCTAGAAACGCTACTCTCAGAATAACTTTTCTGACAGTCATCACTCAGAGGACCTTCTGCGAAATTCTGATGGCTCCCACGTCACCCAATTTTTTTTTTTTATCTACGAAATATTCCGAAAAAAGGCAATTCGCTCTTTTCAACGCAAAACTCACAGGGTCCCTTATGCATTCGCCTAAGACGACTTCCATTTCTTTTCTTTTCAGTCGATGTATTGATCCTACCCCACCACCCTCCGAAAGCTATCTGAACCTAACGTGATTTTACACTGCCTCCGTGATCGGCCCACCTTTTACCAAGCTACCATGTCATGGTGACGGCATCACATGATGATAAATTTTCGCATCACTGATGATGATTTTTTGCATCATCACGCCGCTGTACACCCACGCCGACGGTCAATCTTCGCGTTTGATGAGGCATCTAAATCTTTCGCCTAAAAAATAAGCACGATTTTTTTTTTCGCATACGTTTGAGATGGTCGTCAAAATGGCTGGGACTTTTGGCATCAAATGACCCATCTGTTAAGGTAAATAGAGATGCACATGGAGGAATGGACTCTGTCAAATTGGTCATACTATGGAGGTGCCCATGCAAGTACATGCCCATCCCCTCAAATCTGATGAAGAAATTCCTTCTTTCGAATCCTGGCAGTCAGATCGACAGAAAGAAGCGATTTTAAAAGGTGCTGTGTCACTAGGATTTCGTTAGGTCTGACGAGGCTTGATAAACCCCAATTTCACGAGCTGCAGTCCGTGGCAGTTGGACAGAAAAAAAGACAAAAAGACTAAAAGTAGGAAATACCAACCCCAACTTAGGGTACATTATTATGTGCGAGCAAAAGTCTGCTATGAATGCACTGTTAAGTTCGTCAGGCGACATCACTGTAAACAGTAAAGCTGATCTTCGAATGTCCCGTGCAAACGCTTTGATTTGAGCGGATTTTGAATATTTACCATCGAATTACCGTGGTCTCAACGATCAAAGACATGTGCAAGGGACCCGTATATTGATTGCAGTGTACACTTCAGGTCATTAGTTATTGCTCACCCGTGCTTGGTCTACATGCGTCATCCTGTTATAGTGTTGTATACCTTTAAGGCGAAAGTCTTAGATGCCTCATCAAATGCGAAAATTGACTGGCTTCCCGCGGCGTCACCGCCAACGCAAATGATGAGAAAATCATCATGTGATGACGTCACCCTATGACATCGTCATGACTTCACATGACGCAAAATTTGTGACGTCACGTGATGACGTCATCACATGACATTGTCGCTGTCATGTGACATGTGACGACATGTGAAATTGTCACATGACGACATCACATGACAAGAGAAACCCGTGTATTCCTGTTTACTTACAATTGTTAATGAACAGTTGCAAATATGGCGCTTTTCGACGCTTTTCTTTGTCCCCACTGTTCTTCTTCGTCCCCTTCAAGTGAGTGTCTGAACTTTGCTGCTTTAATTAGTAATTACCGTTACCAACAGACTATCCCTTAGCCAGCTAAAGTGACGCCTTTGTTTATGATTATTGCGGACGGGCGGCGACAACACGGAAGACAGGGAAGAGAAGGAGGAAGTTGGCACGGGCAGTAGAATAAAAAAGATGGCTTGCTTGGTCTAGGGCTCGGGTCTTTATTACACGACAGCCTTTTCGCGTGAATTCTCTTACTTCCGGCTATTATAGGTCTAATTAGAGTGAAACGTTATGAGGCAAGCATTCTCATTGTCTTCCCAGGTGATGTCATCAGGAATACTGTCATATAATGGAGTTGCGTAACTAAGGTTTTTGATAACCTATTTTTACGGTTGTACGTTATCAGTTTGCATCTAAGGAAAAGGAAACACTATAGACTTGGTAAGGAAAGCCAATTTTTCAGAGGCACGACACAGCTCCCGCTCAAAATATGAGCAATTTGCTACAGCAGCTGTACATTTATACCTCAGCGTGGGCGCCTGCGCAAGGGAATCGAGTGAAGATTTTATTCGGAAAAATTACGCTGTAGAGGATTTGTATGGCTTCATGATGGAATGAGGAGATTGATTTCTTTTTATTTCGTTAGTTTACCTTCGGCATCAGTACATATTACACAAAATTGTGCGGCTGTGTTTCCTCCATAATGTCTAGGAGGGACCTATGATGAGGACCGTATATCCATCTCTGCAAGTCAGACGGCCTGGTCTGCTGAAGTGCCGCAAGCCGCAGGCGGATTGGTGGAATAAAAGAAAGATTAAGGGCAGTGTAACGGCAACTTTTCCAGGTGGGAGGTAGCGAAGAGTTATCTGGGGTATAAGTGTGCAGCATGCAGGTCTGCAGCAAAAGTTAAAAAAAAAAAAACAGGCCGGCGCAGGATGCGCAGCATCCAGTCACAGCGTGCCAGAGGAGCGGTCTCCTAAGAGCCCATCGTAAACTGTATGAGGATGCTCTAGTACTGCAAGTAAGAAGCACAGAAAGTAATGGTTCAATGTGAACACATTAATCGAAATACAGTCAGGTGTGCTTTGTGATCCTAAAAGTACACTGCGAAGGACGTGTAGGGCGACACTACGGATACCTCGTTGTTCACAGACACGAAGTCCAAACAAGGCAAGATAATGGCGAACAAGAGTCTGGCGGTCTGTTGACTCATATATTGTTGTGCCAGAGCACCTGACCGAACGGGGAAGCGAATAAACACCTGCACTTCGTTGGAAGTCCAGGGCATCGCGGTCAGCGTCTGCCCTGCGTCCAAGAAAAGGGCCAGCACCTGCCACCTGGAAGCAGGGATCAACACCTGCTACCTAAAAGGCTGTTCAGCACCATAAGGGGAGACGTCAACACCTGCTACCTAAAAGGCTGGTCAGCACCATAAGGGAAGACGTCAACACCTGCTACCTAAAAGGCTGGTCAGCACCATAAGGGGAAACGTCAACACCTGCTACCTAAAAGGCTGGTCAGCACCATAAGGGGAAACGTCAACACCTGCTACCTAAAAGGCTGGTCAGCACCATAAGGGGAGACGTCAACACCTGCTACCTAAAAGGCTGGTCAGCACCATAAGGGGACGTCAACACCTGCTACCTAAAGGACTGCCCGACAGACTAAGGGGAGACGTCAACACCTGCTACCTAAAGAGCCACCCTGTCAACAATGGACTGGTCCCCTATTTAAGACCGGCCTGGTCCGTTGTTGGAGAGACGCCCCAGCCGACTTGGTCGTGCTGGCAGGCTCTGTCCTGCTATAACCTGCTATAACCTGCTATAACCTGCTATTACCTGCTATACCTGCGATAAACGTTGTTAAGTTTTGTAAACGTTTTGCCTCCTTGTCCTGCTCCTCAGCGATAAGTCCGATCATCGGCTACATCGGCTCGCCAGCCTCCCGGCTTTCCTCGACACGAAAACCCCACTTCGTAACAATATAGAGGCTATATGAAAGTGCCCGCAATATCAGGGCCATAAAAATGCTATGGCCGGTGTAACTATTCCGGGCCGATATTCGCGATTTCCAGCACTTTGTACTGGCAGGGGTCAGTACAGTTTTTTCCATCCGCGACACAAATAATGCTGTGCGCCCGGAGCCGGTCGGAGTAGCGGACGCGACGGTCAGGCAGCGCCCTTCGCTCACAACACACATACCTTGACGCACATACGTCTCGGCGGCCGCACTTAATCATGGCGGACTTATAACAGCTTACTCTGTAAATGAAATTGGGCGCAGCGATGTTTTATCCTAGCGCCATAAACAAAAAGAAAAAAAAGAGAGAGAGAAAAATAAAGAAAAAAGAAATAGGATTGTGGCACATGCTGATAAGCACGTTCGTTTTGCCTTTATGCTGCGCCCTAACATCTAAACATTGTATGCTTCTAAGACTAGAGATTACTTTACGTAATATACAGCGATCATTCTATACCTTCAATGTGTCACTAATCCATGAGCCGCATTTCGCTAATCTAAGCTGCCGATTCATTAAATATTCCGCGATTGTTATACCGCTGTTTCTGCGAATGCCAGAAATTGCCAGAATTATAGCGCCCACGTTAAAATACGCATTGTTTTAAAAATCGGATTACACGAAACGGCGTATGTCGAGCATTGCTGGGCAGTATCGAAGATACATGTATCTTCGATACTACCTTAGATACTCTTTGGGTATCTTGTATCTGTATCGCGATACGTCTTGAAAAACGAGTATCTGTATCTGTATTTCCGATACATTCGATAATGTATCGTGTATCTTAAGATACAAGATACTACTATAGAAACACCGCCGTGCGAAACAGTAAACGTCGACCGGAATTCCGGTTCTCAAGCTGATATTGCTGCCATAGAGTTTCATATAGATACACTAGAGGGAACTCTGGCGCTAGTGTCTATGGAAGCTGCAACAGCCAGCATGGGAATGGTGGGTAGTACACGGATTTGTCTAGACTTCCTTCTTTCGGCTCCGTTTGGCTCCGCGTCGCCTGCATCCGCTTTGTCGCAAAACGAAGTTCAGCAAAATTCAGCTGTTCCACTTCACCACTTTAACTTTTTTAGGCTCACCAATTCAAATCTGGTCACGAAGTTCACAACGATCCATTCTTTTATCCGAAAGAAAACCAAAACACAACAGTAAACAAAGCCACAAGTGCGTTCGAAGCCCGCAAGTACGAAGACTAGGCAAATCCGTGTACTACCCATCATTCCCATGGTGGCTGAACGATCGCAGCGCCAGAGTACCCTCTAGTTAATTTTAGGAAACTCTATGATTGCTGCCACTAAGCCACCTGAATAAAACTGACGACAGTAACATCCTTGTATATTTCCGCCAGAGCGCTCCAGCGAGCACAGGCGATGATGTTTAAGCGTCCCTATTGGTGGAGCAGAGTCAAGTGATGGCGCTCGAACCATCGCGACAAAAACAAGCGTGCGAACGTCTCCGCGCAGCCTACCTTTTTTTCCTAGATGTTTTCTTTCTTTTTAGTTGTGTTGATGTCATGACACTTGTTCATAGACCCTGCACTCTGCTGCGTACTCCAATGCGTGCAGCATCTTTTGCACGAATTCTGATGCCGCTATACTGTCGCAATCGAAGTTTGTCTAGCGTGATGCTTCGTTGCAATGTCTCAAGAATGCAAGAAATGGGGCTGCTTTGCGTGTCGCGCCTTTTACACAATAGCGATTTGAAAGATCTTGTCGATACGAGCTTGACTTACACAGTACGATCAGATCGACTTACATGCATAGGAGATTCTGACAACCGTCCCACTATCGGTGCTGACGTTAGATGCAATAGAACCGGCATTTACGTAACAGGAAATATTTTGACGTACTGTATCTTTGTTCTTCCTGCTAAATTATTCGAGAAATTCTTTTAATGATCATTTGATTGTTAGCATAAGCGCCTTCTTTGCCGTCTTCCGTTTGCATCCCATTACCCAGTCCTCTGCGTAGTTTTTCGCCCGTCTGTTTATTGTAATATGTCTCTTGTAACCTGCTGCTAAAATACGTTCTGTGCTTTATTCTTATTTTTTAACTGTCTGCGAACGTGGTTTTATTTCATATTTCGTGGGCTTTCTCTAAAAGCCCGAAAATATTCACCACGCAGCATGTACGCTGCCAAAAAAAAAAAAAAAATGGGTCGGCCGTTTTTAAGTTCGCTCTACGACGTGTCGAAGCGCAGTTTGCCCTAAAGTGAATAATAAAAATGTCCCAATGTTGCATAATTGACCGTATTTAATTAACCAGTTTAGCTTAGTACAAAATATACCATAACGAGTGCCACGTGACGGCAAACCGAATACCTTTGGTTTCATTCAGCGGCGGTTAACCACTTGTTTTTTGAATATTGGGTTCTACTTACGTGAAACACCCTGTATTCTTATTCACTTTGATTGTTTAATACGGAACCACCTTGCTATTTGACTTAAATATATTCGTTTTCCTTTTTTTAGGTCACCTTAAAGTATTCTTATTGTTACAAATCCGCATGTAAGCAGAGCTAGAAGTGGCAATAGTGTGAATAGCAGTGATAACCTGCGGCGTTTTGTGCCGCTAGAATATGTCTGAGACGTTTAATGGCGGCTCAGGTTCTCTCGGAGAACAAGTGGCAAAAGATTGCACGTTAGTGAATATGTTGCTAACGAACGCTTTACGCCAACAGAAAAGTAAAATATTAAAAATCACTGCAGTTTTATGTCCTCAATTAATTGTGAGCGCCGACTATGTAGTTCATCGTCTTTACACGACGCGTCACAAACAATATCGCTACCAACGTTGTTGGTGCTGTACACCTGTCGGTGGAGGCGGTATTACGAAAACAATACGCTTGCGGACAAGGTATGACTGCACAGCGGTATCTGCGCCATCATGTGGAGGCACTTGCAAGTAGACGGTAACCAGTTAGCTGGTCGCCAAGTAGGGCATGCGACACCAATAAACTACAGAAGTGTCAAGCAAAAACGACTAACAGCGCAGCAGTTAAAGAGCTGTCATGTCAAGCAGCCAAACAAACCCCAATAAGTCGTTTAGAAATGAAACTAATACGCCTTGAGCAAGAAAGTTTGTATCTTGTGACACAAACAGGTATTTTGTTAAAATTAAACAAAGCTGGTCGCAGTTAAAAAATTTTCAAGTAAACACATTTCTACGTAGGCCTCTGCTGCTTCATTATATATACCTATAACGGCAAATTTGCAAATGTATCGAAGTATCTTAAGATACAATTGGGAAGTATCGTATCGGATACAATTATTCCGCGAGTATCTTGTATCTGTATCTCAAATACTTCTTGCCCGAGTATCTTGTATCGTATCGCGATACAATTTCAAAGTATCTTTGCCCAGCCCTGATGTCGAGAAACATGCGACGTCCTTGCAATATTCTCACTAACTACTCATATACAATAAATATTCTGTTTATTTATCGCCGTTATGTGGGTATTGCCCACGTGGTTTTCTGTGCTCCCAAAGCGCTCAGTTCTCGTTTCCCAGCAAAAGCAAAAGTGAGCAGCTTTCTCGTGCTAGGAGAATGGCATTTCGTGCGACTTGAAAGCTGACATATCATCGTCAGTAGCTGCAGGCATTGCATTGTCAGTAGCTACGTAACTGCGCTAATCGACTATATGAATATCTGTCAAATAGTAATTAATAAAGAAATGAAAAGCTCACACCTGCTTCCCGTCGTCTGCGGTTCCCGATAATTCGGTTTCTAAAATATCGCGCTGTTATCTTTAGTTGTATTTTTTAGGAACGTTTGGCAGTATTTAGGAAAACAATCTCTATTGAGCTGTAAAACTATCGGCCCTCATGGTATAAAGTGGCGTGACATGTAACGAAGCATCGAACAGGATTGCAGAGACATTCATATTGTTAGGAGTCATTTTAAGCTTAGCGAGTACGATGCAGCTATAGCCGTGAAGCAGTGATGAGCTTAACCCGCATGTTTGCTCCACTGAGAGTAGTTCGGGGTTAGGGGGCGAAATGTTTACGTTAGGGAGATTATACCGAGAATCAGGGCAGGAATTATGTTAACGTCTCCAGTTAACTATGGCTCTAAACTCAACCTGTGCGTGCACCCCTCTTCCTTCCCCGAGCAGTAAGGTCGTGCATGGGAGTAAGATGCCAGGCCCAGAGTAAGGCCGCTAATCCCACCTGGATGGAAGGAGCTTTCAGCGCTGGTTATGGTTTATTTTTTCTTTTGGCGCCAAGACACGTCGACCCTATACGGGGGCAAAACAGACGCAACATGCCCTCGCGCATAATGGTTTTTGTCACTGTGTGGTTAGTGCCTGCCTCCTTCCCCTTCCTCCAGGAAGAGCGTCGAACTAGAAAAAAATACGTGCAGCCGACGTCCCAAGGTGCCTCTCCTTGCCCTGATTAAACGCCTCCCATGTTAAAACACATTTACGATTCCTCACTTAAGTAAACAACTTGTTGCTCCAGTCGAGAGGAAAAGCTTATAGCCAGATAAGAAAGGTGGATCTTGTCGAATTGCATCAACACCCCTTGCGTGCGTGCGTGCGTGCGTGCGTGCGTGTGTGCGTGCGTGCGTGCGTGCGTGCGTACGTGTGCGTGTGTCTTGGGGGAAAAAGGCGTAGGCTTTAACGGGAGAGATGCTTTCCTAGTGCTCTACGATATGCCCTTTAATACTAACACTCGTTACTGTTTCCCTATTGGACTTAGTCGCGAGGCTGGGCTGAGACCAAAGCAGCTAACCGCTTCCTCTCCTCCGGTTCACTTGTCTGCTGTATTCGTCTGTTCGAACGCGCCGGTTCTAATCAAAGCTGGGCGAGATTCTCCCTTCCGTCGCTTCAATGCTATTGTTGCTTCTCATGTAACTAATCACAGCTAGCTGCGAGTCTACTCACCGGTTCGTTCCCAATTACTTGTTGGCCGACAGAACCTGGTGTGGCTCGTTCACGCAGTGTCGTAGCGTGCGGTCCGGGATGGAAAACAAAGAGACGCCGCACAGCTTCCTGGAGCGCATGGAAAATCAAAGGGGAAAGCCCTTGGCCCGGGCTGCTCGCCTGTGGGGTTAGAGTCCCCATCGACCCACCTTTCTGCCGCCCTTCTGTCCACGTGTACGCCGCGCAGTTGACAACGGGAGAAGGGGGGGGGGGTGACGAGATCAATGGTGCCTTCCGCGTCAATGACCGCGCCCGTCTAAAGCCGCCCTCCTGCGGCTCGCTCGAACTCCGAGCTTCGTTTTTCTTCCGGTTCCGTCCCCAGCCGTGTCTCTTCAAAGATAAACAGGACGCATATTAAGCAAAACGTTTCGGCGAACCGACCAGCTGAGTACTGCCAGCAGCGGGAACTGCGAGCGTCGGTCGCCGAGAGGCACATGAGGCCTCCTTCACGTCATCGGTTGCCCCTTGGTGCCACTGTTGTTCTTCCCACTCATTCTTATTTCTTTTCACATCTTCCGCTTTAGTCTTTCCACTGAAGGCATTCGGCTGGCTCCTGCAGCAAATTGTCTCGATCTGCCATCGATCTCGCTCCGCAGTATAGCTCCAGCGGGGCTGCCTTTCGCCGCGAAGAGCTCGCATATTAAAAGCCCGTTCGCCGTTCGTTCTCTTTCATTCGTGTCGGTTTTTCTTTTCGCTGTTTGTGGGAGCATTTCTGCCTCCTCTTTCTAGCGGGCTCACGCTAAACGCCTCGATCGGCCGAGTTCTCGGGGTATTCGACTCTCTGGCTGTGCCCGAGGAGTTGGGCTTCCACCGAGCCGCCGCGCGATAGGGCCGGCAGCCCGTGGACCTTGCGCACGGGTGCGTCAGATGCGCTCGTGAGTGAATATCAGCCGGCATTCGGCCGCTATCTATGTGTTTGCTCCCCCCCCCCCTCCTCGTATGCCCCGCTCGGCCATCTGCGTTCGCTTCCGGCGTTTCCACCACGCGGCGGACACTCGCTGCCGACCCAGGGGAGGCGTCCAATATATCCTGGCGCGTTCCCAGGGAAGAAGTTATGACTGCGCGGGGTTTTATACGCGCAATCCCCGACTGCTTATCGCGGCCCTAGAGGCTCTGACGAGGCCGCAGCTATATACGCATGCGTGCAGTGACCCGCGCGTTGCGCGCGACAATCCGACGGTAATTGCAAACCACGTTGCCCGCAGAGGCCATCCGCTTCCCCGTTGATCCTCTCCAAATCACGCGTCAAGTCCTCTGTGCACCGCGCGTTGCTTCCGGGCCACTTTCTCGACTATCGATACCGCCAATTCCTAGTTACATATCAATGTCGCACTACTCACCACCACCGTTGGCGGTGGTGATTAGTGTGGCAGTTATTATTTCTTTAGTTGTAGTCGTAGTATTAGTAGTAGTAGTAGTAATAGTAGTAGTAGTAGTAGTAGTAGTAGTAGTAGTAGTAATAGTAGTAGCAGTAATAGTAGTAGTAGTAAGTAGTAGTACCGAAATGGGCCCAAAGTCCGTGATTTAAATCCTTGTGTTCAAAGGCGTAATCTTGCCGAACTTTGTAAACAAACGAAAGTGTTTCTTCACTGAATCTTCAAGGAAGTAAAAGAAAAGAACAATAAAACAGGGCTATTTAAGCAATAAACCGCGACGTTCTATTTAATTGCAGAACTATCTGCCTTTTGTTCAGCAACGCAAAAGGTTTGTACGCTACACCGAGCTGTGTTCGACACATCCGTTATTTAAAAAATCGACTCCCCATCCTTGCCCTGCGAAAGCCGACGCCCGGCGAAATTGTGAACACCACCACTACAACTGCTGATTTTGTTACTTCGCTGATAAAATGACGCCCTCCTGAAGTACGTCAGTTACAAGGCTACAATAAAAATTAAATGCATTGCGATATAAGCGGGCTAGTATAAATGGCAACATTGAATTGAACAGGACAGCATTGTTCAGGTTTTACGTCCCAAAATCACGATACGATTATAAGGAACGCCGTAGTGGAGGGCTCCGAAAGTTTTGACCATCTGGTGTTCATTAACGTGCACCTAAATCTAAATACACGGGCCTCTAACATTTCGCCTCAACATTGAATTGAGCGAAGTGAAACGCAATGCATAGGTATGTATACAAGAAGGAATGATAGACACACTGCGTGTCTTTCAAAAGCTTAAAGTTTCAAATAGTATGACTGACAACATGTTTACACGACCACGCTTTCTAAATAGAGCGCCTCACTAGCTGACTGAGTGTTATGTTCTCGGCGCTATTTATACAGAGTCACTAGATTCAGTGGTTACTAAAAAGGTAGAAATTGTTGGAGCCTTCTCGGTACGTAAACATGTAAGTTTAAAATGAATAATTTTAGCGTCCTTTTTGTAAGTGAAAGTTTAAAGATAGCGCCCTGTGGGGCCCCTATATCACATTAAACAATTCTGAAAATTGATTTCAGCTTTTGCAGTGTCGATATATAAAATATGCCATTTTTTTCCGAGTACAGAAAAAGAAACGCGCGGAGAGAGCAGGCAGCGCTACACATTTTATTGGTTTTCTTCTGCGAAAACGAACACGACCTAGCCTCGTTCTTTTCTTCAGGGGAGTGGTATAAAGTTATACTGGCATATGCTACTCGGATTCGCATTGTCATTCCGCGACGTCAGAATTCGCTAACCGAAAGGAAGCTTTTTTTTTATGCAACCCATTCTGACCCGCCATAAGCAGCGCAGGATTTAAGCTGGAAGTTGAGCTGGAAGCACCTAACAAAAGATGTCTCACCAACAAGGCCGACATTGTACTTTCGCAAAGTTTCTTAGCATTATGTTGCGTAATGACGTGCCTTCACATTGTTCCTATACCACAGACTACAAGAATTTGCGCCACGTCGGATCTATGCTCTAAAGTTAGTCTGCTCACATATTCCGGCTCTTCTAGGAAGTCCGAATAACACCAGCGTAGCAATAACACGTCGGGGATTTCTCGCCGCTGTCCATGCTCCGTGTTTCTCTAAAGCGAACGGGACCCCGCTGCCGCTTTCTTTCTGCTACGCTGTTCAAAACCAGAAAGAAGAGCTGAATAGCTGGGAAATGTCAAAGGGGATTGAGGAAGCGAAAGAGAGCGTGAAGTGCGGGTGTTGAGAGCGGCGTATGATAGTCCCATTTACTTCCTTTGATGGGGTTTCCACTGGCGTGAATGAGGGTGATTTCTAATTCACGCAGGAATCATGCAAGACTAATGTCATTTATGGCGCCTGTGGGACCTCTTTTCCAGTTCTCCGCACCGAAGGAACCACGAGTTCTGCGTTACCACAACAGAACGTAGCTCCCCCATTTCGTGAAGGTCGTTACTATAATGACTGCGAGTGAAAGAGTCGACAGTAGCTGCCCAAGCAAGCGTTCGCATTCTCTTGCTGTTCTTGCTGATCATGCTCCCGCTAAAGGGGACCATGAGGCGATGCGAAGCAGCGTTTCGGCATGTAGAGCCCGCGTTTCAGAGGGGGAGTGGAGAAGGGAGGGGAGAGAGGCAAAGGGGAGAGGGGAAGTGTAGAAGGGGATGGGAGAGAGGCAAGGAGGAGAGGGGGAGGGAGAAGGGTAGAGGGGGAGGGGAAATGCGATGTGGAGGGGGAGGGGAGAGGGAGAGGAGGTGTGTGAAGAGGGTTTGCGCATGCGCAGTAAGGGCGGTCACGCCGCACACCACCACCACCACCGGATTGAACTCCGCTATAAGATGCTTCACATCTAAAATTGACAGTACCCAATTCGGCCGGGAATCGAAATAGGGCGACAAGTTTCTGTCTCTATCTCTCTGTACTGCGTAGAAGTAATTTCAGTAACGTCCAGCGAATATTAGTTACATTAAACTTATAGCCATACACACCCACGAGAAAGAAAATCACTCCGTTCTGAAGGGTGCAATGAAAATTTTAAAAGGCAAACAAACACATGCGTCTAAAGGAAGAGCTCGTCCTTGGCATGACGCACGAGTAGTGGTAGGTCACAAGAGGTAACAATATCTTAATCACCGGTTGATACTTATTTTTCAGAATTATTATAGTTACTTCGGCTGCGAACAGCCTTGCCTTCTTTTATTGCTTCGCGAATGCGACGCCACTTTCAGCTCAGAGGAGCGAAAAGGTGCTCTTCTTAAGAACGCACTGCTCATCAGTCATTTAAGAAAAAAGTTACCTCAGTGAGGTAACTGTCTTTGTTCTCAGCCTGTAAGACGTCATTTTGTCCATATCAAAAAGATTTAAAAAGATAAATTATTTCCATTGAAATAAAAATAATACCCGCGCACGTGTGGTTTAAATAGCGAGGTGGTGGGATATATCTGAGCCAAATTATGAAAAACGTTTACGATTATCTCTCATTTATGAGCGCAGTTGCATTCGCGCAGGAGCATTACTCGTTTCCTTAAAACAGCAAAGCCTAAATGTCACATAGGAGGAATCATGTCGCAATTTTTTTTTCCTTTTTTAGGTGATCTATTCCCCCTCCCCCCGAAGTTTACAGTCCAACACTGCCGAAGTTCTCCCTCGGTAGGTCGTGGTCGAAGTGAAACTCCGCCGTAGTGACACCCTGTAATTTGTTCAACGCCTGCGTTTTCTCTTCACAGAACTCGTGGTGAACTATAGCTGATCTATGGAGTTAAACGTCCAAAACAGCACACGGCACATCAGAGATGCCGTGGATCAATTAGGACTACCTGGAACTCGGTAACGTGCAGCACCCAAGGCACGTTATACGAGGGCATCTTTGCGTCACACCCTCCTCTAAACCCGACCTCTGCTGCCAGAAATAAATTCGGTAACTTCGACACGTTAGCTTTATAGATGGCTTGGGTTGGTCTATCGGGTTTCGACAATTCTATGTTGGGTCTGCCACCGACCATCTTTACAGAAACGGGTATAATAAGCGCGCAGATGTGGAGGTGAGCGCTTGCACACATGCGCACAGCGGCATAGTTCGGATTGACTATGACGTGCGATGTCCCATGTTCATGTACTGCAATAAAGTTTATTTATATAAAACTTCAACTAAGATCGGTGCAATCCGCCCGCTTCAAACTGAATTTGGCGTTGCTGTTGAAGGATTCACTTCGTTCAATGACTGCGTAAAATGGCTTCGCTTACTTTCAGGCAGCTTCGTCGACAGAGCATTATGGATAACATAGCGGAAGAAGAAGAAGAACACTTATTCATATCAGGGCTTGGAATGGTTAGGGTGGGTGGTGCCCCTCTTTCAGGGCCCCACTGGCTACAGCGGCTAGCCGGGCCTGGTCAAGGGTCGCCAGTTGGATTCCCATTTCCAGTTCCGCGAGCCGCGTCTTCCACAACCAATTCAGGGAATGGTTGTTCAACAGAGGCGAGATGGCAGCCTCCAGACGTAGCGCGCACTGATATGTAATGTTCTCCAATGTCGGTGTTGCTTCGCACCATGGACATTTGTTGCTGTATCTGTGAGGGTACATTCTGCGTAACCTGTGTATATGTGGGAAAGTGTTTGTTTGCAGGCAAGCAACTTAGCGGAGTATTCAAGATCGCTTCCCATTCCTAGCGTTTCTAGGCCCAACAAAACAATCGCTGTGAACAATTCTGCAGCATGTAAGTTCTCGCTTTTGGTGCTTGCTTCATACCCTTTATTATTCTGACAAAACTGAATATTACTGTGCGGGGAGATATGTGAGCATTTTTCGTTTTTTCCCCCTTTTCACTTCTTTTGAAGCATTCATACTCCACTAGGGGACGCTGCAGTCACAACTTCGGCACGTAAACGCAATCCTGCTATACTAAAGCTCTCTTTCCACGATGAACGTTTGCGGTACGTTAACGCAATTCCTTTAACCCCCGCTCTCACGCTAACGCTAAACTAAATCTGTCTATTCACCATCTAACACGGACAATAACTAAACGATTTACGCGTTTATGTTTGCTTTTTCTATCCTAGCACTTAGTGGTTGTTATCAGCTGCATTACAGGCGAGAGTCAAGTTTGTTGCAACGTGCCGGGAGAGGCCTCGCACAAAGCGGCCCGGGCGTTATCACGCGTAGCTTTGGTGTGAGCGTGTAATTGTTAGTGAGTTGAGAAATCAGTGAACACGGCACGAAATTGCTCGACGGGGCTACCTGCATTGCAGCGGAGTTACTGCTAATGATCAAACGAATTTCGCCATCTGAGCGCACGTGTGCCGCGGGTGAAAGGTGAACGTGCCCCCGCACATCTGAACAGCGCCTCCGGACTGCCGCGGCTTCCCGATGTGCGTGCGCCGAAAGCACTGGCTTCTCATTAGAAATCCGGGGTCGATAAGTCAGTTCGCGTTGAGTGTTTTTGCCCTCGTGCCTATTGAGGCGTACTTTTCGTTGCTTCCACACGCGCGCACGTTGGTCCGCGCAAATGCAGACGCGCATAGTGAAACACGACGCGGCGGAAAACGCGTCACGCGTGAGGGCGGGATCATTGTGTTCATTTGACGCGTGCACAAATGATCAACGCAAACTGCCTCACTCACTTGGCCGCGCGCTGGATGGCGTAGCGAGAAATCTGCGAAAGATGAGCGCGAAATTGGGGCAAATAAAAAGGCGGGAAAACAAAAAGGGGCAGAAGGCCCGATACTTGGCCCACGCATGATCGCGGTTTTTGTTGCTTCCTCACGAGTTGCCGCAACTCCGGCGCGGTAATAGCGATGCTGGCCGCTTCTAATTCACCCAGTCTTGCATGTAATGCGCACCCATGGGGGAAATGCTCGCGCTACGCTTCCACCGCGCGACGCATTTTTAGGGACGGCTGCTCCGCGGCATCTGAGCTGGACGCGTGAATTCTCGGTCTTACATGCGAACTTTTCTTTTACAAGCGAGCCACGCTCGGCGTCACTTTTTGGCGGCACCACGCGACCGGGCTGCTGCGCTATCAGTCATGGGCGGAATTGATCACTGCCGCCAGCGGCGCGTGCAATCCGTTCACGCTCCGGAAGCACGGCTCAAAAGATTCCCTGACTCGGCACGGCGGACGGGCCGCCGGAGAGTGATCTCGCCGGGGGACACGGTTACACCGAGAGCACGATAACAGCGCAGCGAAAGCTGTCAGGACAGAATGCAAATGGCGTGTCCGGCTGTATTTCTACGGCACCGAGAGAGATATCTCGTCACTGCGAAGTCATCCTCAGCTCAGCGCTCGTTTCTCCGCTAACATAATTGAAATAAATAAATAAATAAATAAATAAATAAATAAATAAATAAATAAATAAATAAATAAATAAATAAATAAATAAAGACGCGACGACACGAATAATTGAAGGTTACATTAGCTGACAGAGGTCGCATTAAAAGAACGTTTTTTTTTTTCCCTATGCGTACATACATCGAAGGTTATTACAAAGCAAGATTGTGGCACTGTAGGGCGTTTCCCACGAATTTTGTGCTCAATACGATGTATGTGACATTGGCGCTGACTGACCGAGATGCCAGTTTAGAGAAAGCAAGGACAGAGAAATTCCAGTTCTTGAGTATTTCAACTGCGCATTAAGTATACGTATATTTCTTACTTGACGCACATCTGTAAGGACGTCCGCTATTGCATGCATTCATATTTGTTAGGTTCAACAGGGGGGATCTCAAAGCGACCCTGTGTCTGTGGGCTATGAGTGGTGCATTGTAGAAGCTTTGACCACGGCAGTTCAGTAACGTCCGCCTAAATCTAACTAAACGAGTGCAGTAATATTCCAGCACTATCGAAATGAGGTGAGCATTCCATGCCCGCGACCGCCTGCTCAGCAGCAATTAGTACACGTACCAGAACCTGCGTCATTGAGGGTATAGTAAACGTAAAACCTAATGCACCTGGAGGCGGCCATTGTGCTTGTTTGCTAACTTTGCTGTGTTACGTGTTTTAAGCATTGCAGAAACCGGCCTCCATTTATATATTTAACTGTGTATGCCGTTGGGCAAGCTTTCGAAATAAACGAAAAAAAAAAGAACCTTAATGCAACGTAGAGCTCAGAATTCATTGCGAACTGCATGAACATACCATAAGGAGGAAGGCCAGCATTCTTAAACGGTAGAGATCTAATTGTGCATGACGTGGTGCCTATATCCTTTCTGAGCGTCCGTCTGACTTTCTAAAAAAAGATCGTTGAATCGTTCGTATTTTTTTTTTTTTTTGAAGGCCAGATTCACGCTGGAATACTTTTACATTTCACTGTGCAGCTATCGCGCAACAACAACGCTGGGCAATCAGAGCAGAGCAAGACTGCGCTACATATGGGCTCTAAACACGATAACGTCTGTGCACGTATTTTGGAGTTCAGAACGAGCTGCATATTCAAAGTATTTTGACAAGACAGCCGGTATGCTTGCGTGTGATTCTTCGTTGTCATGTTCGCAAAAATACAGTGTCGGCGACAAAAAGGAGGCGTACCTGACAATAACGACGATAAGCCTTAAACATGGCACGTAGCCGAAATTAAGGATGCGCCCAGAAAAGCGCGATTGGCGGAACTAAACACTCGAAAGCATCGACAATGTCAATGCGAGGAGCGAAGTGGCCGCGACATTTACATTTACCACGTTGTTTACGCAATACGAACTCTATAGCCCGCAAGATATGTATCTTCCGACTACTGTGACATAGAAGCTCTTCAAATGTTCACGAGAAGCGAAGTCGCTCTTATCTCGCATGCGGCAATCCGAAATTTCCCACGTGACATCAGTTGTAGCATAAGCTTCGTGCTGGTAGTTCGTTAATCGCCAGACGGGACCTTCAAACCGACGCATTATGCTAAGTAATAGGAAGTAGTTGCGCCGAGATGCGTTTGATTCACCCTGCATTCCCTTGAACATTTCATGGACTTTAATTCAGTTTAACGTTTTATTCACCGTTAATTTTCATTTGATTTACTTCCATACCCTTACTACTGACGTGAAGCACGTTAAATTCGCCTCGGAGTTTCTTTACTTCACATTAATTCATATCTGATCCACCTAATTATCGCTTCTAAACACTTGGCCTAGCCTTACTACATTAAGTCCCCCCTTTGAAGCTCTCTGCAGCTCACTTGTTGTTGCACCATATCCGGGATCGGCCCAGCAGACTTTCGGTAACATTCGCAGTCACGCCGCCAGTCACCGCGTTTTTGGACTTAGTTGGGTGAACTGAATGAAATTAGGTGAACTGAATGAAATACAATAAACTTAGATTTTTCCTGTAGATTCCAAATCTTTTAGTAGATTTTTAATAGCTGCACTAGAATTTCTAAAAGCATATTTCTTACGGTGGCAACTCTGCTTTGTCAAACATAAAAACAAAGTATATTTCAAGACTGCCAGAGAGCTGGTGTAGCCGGTGATGCTAATCTGACTGTTTTGCACGAATTTCAGACGCAAGATAAATGGACTCAAATATGAGTGAAATGTTTAAGAGCGGAGCTCTTTAAGCTTTTCGTTGCGCCGGGTAGAGCGAACAGTAATTACGATCATCATGAACCGGTACGTGCTCGCTTCGCCCTCTTCTTCTGCTTCGCTCCAACAACACGTGCGCCGTTTTGTCCGGCGTGGGATGCAATAACTCTGATGGGCGAGTCTGTTAAGTGAATAAAAATGTTGTAACATCACGCAAGAACTAGTCACGGGCCTAGAATCACTTAACATCGCGTAACAACTAGTCACGGGACTAAAAATCACGTAACATCACGTAACACCTAGTCACTTAACTAAAATCACTTAATGCCCCGTAACAACAATCACGTGATTAAAATCACGTAACATCACGTAACAACTGGTCACGTGAATATATAAATGTAACATTACGTAAAAACTAGTACCATGACTAAAGATCACGTAACATCGCGTGACAACTAGTCACCTCACTAAAATCACGCAACATCACGTGATAGCTGGTCACGTGGAATGTTCCCGCCATAAGCCGCGTAACAATTAGTCAAGTTACCAAAATCACGTAACATCACCTAATAGCTGGTCACGTGGCATGTTCTCGCCAAAAAACCCGTAACAGCTAGCCACGTGAATAAAAGCATGTAACATCACGTAATATCTAGTCGCGTGACTACAATCACGTAACATGACGTAACAGCTAGTTATGTGACATGTCCCCGCCATAAACCACGCAACAACTAGTCACGTGACTAAAATCACGGAACGGCTAGTAACTTGACATCTTTTCGCCAAAGCCACGTTACAGCTAGTCACGTGACTACAATCGCGTAATATCATGTAACTAGTCATGTGACTAAAAATCGCGTAACTAGTCACGTGACTAAAATCGCGTATCATCGTATAACTATACACGTGACATGTTCCCGCTAAGACCACGTGACACGCGCGTTGCGTAGAGAACCGAACAAAACCAGAGAATAATAACCAAGAAGTCTAGCCATACTTAGCACTAGTAGCAAAAACTTAGCATCTCTAGCGAAAGCCTGGCATTGCTAGCAAAACTTAGCTAGGTCGAACACAAGCTCCACTGTTGGTTTCAGCCTTGCGCCACATTTTTGCTTTGCTGTCGTAGATAAAGGTCGCGCACGTCTTTTTTGCTGCATACTATTTATGATTAATGGGATTGATAATGTGGTAAACAACATTACTAGAAAATAAATGGTATCACCGGCTAGACCAGCTTTCTGGCAATATTACCGCGTACTTTGTTTTTGTGTTTGACAAAGCAATGTTGCCAAAAATTCCCGTAAGAAATATGCTTAAATATGTTCTAAAAATTACACAGCTTTTGTTCTAATGCAGCTATTTGAAAATGTACTTATAGATTTCGAATCTGCAGGAAAAACACTCAATAAGCGTATTAAATCTCACGCCGTGCACCCAACTGTTAAAAAAAATTAGCTTAGCATGCACAAATGGCGCAAGGCTGGATTTCAGTCCTGCGACTAGTTCTTACGTGATGCTACGTGATTTTTAGTCACATAACAGACTCGTCCATCGTATTTTTTGTATTCTATGCCGCACAAATCGGCGCACGTGTTGTGGAAGCGAATGTGAAGTTGAAAAAAACGAAGCGAGCGTGTACCGGTTCATGATGATGATAATTCCTGTTCGCACTTGGTCCCAGCGCAACGAAAAGCTTGGAGAGCTCCGCTCATAGAAAATCATTTTATTTCTTACGTTAAGGACTGAAAATATTTCAACATTTCTAAAAAGGAAGTTTTATTTTACAGGTAACTTGTACATAAACAAAGAAACAAGGCGAGTGAGAACAACATATATGTCTGATTCCTATACGAATGGTTGGCTCTCATCTTTGAGGATTTCCTCAAGCAAAAGTTTCGATGGTGTGCAGGTCGCTCTGACCACGGCCGCTAACGTTGGAGCCGTGTCCCCGTCACGCGCCGGCAAGTGACCTTGCTGGCGGTTCGCTGTAAAGGACTCGCACACCATCAGCGATGTTGACTGAGAAAAACACGACTTGGAAGCTCACGTTGGCTTGCGATTGATTAACTACCAGTCCTCCTGCCAGACGCATAGCGACTATTCCAATTGTAGAGTATACATTACCGAATACTACCGTATATAACCATACATGTACATTTGGAAGTGAGCTAGATTTTATATCTAGGTGTCACTTGTCCCGTTAACAGGGAGGCAATCGCCGGGCAGATTCCGAGGGCTGACGTATCGGCCCCCCGAAACGCACCACGAAAGCGCGGACAACTTTAGAGTAGGTCCTTTTAGTGCGCCAGCGGACACCGGTTGTGGTCGAAAGACCGAGTCAGAGCCAAGAATTGATAACACAAACTAAATATATTCACAGTTAAGGCAATACAAGCATTAAACAAACATGCACACTCGGCTGGTACTAGTTACAAGTTCACAATATAACTCATATGGCGTTAACACAACGGGCACAAAACAAACAGATAACGCACTACAAATGCAATCTCATGCAATACAACCTATACAAGAACAGTTAAAGTCCTGAATATTCAACAGCGTATCCAGTCCACAATTCTTGGACGGAACTTGAATGCTTCTCTTCCAGGAAACACTCACGCAAACTCCAGCGCTGATCGTCGTCGTTCCCTTCCATCGTCGGTCCCGAATGTTTTTCTTCCAGGAAACACTCACGTAACTTGTCACTGCTCATACGGCGTCATCATCCGATTCTTCCAGATCGACGATCGACTGACCGCACCACACCATAAACACGTCTTCTTTGGCCGACGGAACCACACTCAACATAACTTCACCATGTCCGGACCGAGTGACTGTTCGCTGGTCGTCGGTGCACGCTTATATTTCCTCGTTCACGATTTCCAGAAGCGTCCAGTGTGTTGTTTGGCGTGGAGCACAGCCAAAGCTAGGGAAAGGGCGAGCTTCATCTCGACGGTTCCACTCGCGGCGGCGTCACTCGCCGTCGCATCATGATTTCCTTCTCGATCTTTCGAGACTTTGCCGGGCGTTTGATCAGAGACTGTCGGTTGGGGTGAGGAGACACGCTCGTGGCGTCGTTTGATACTTGTTTTTTTTTTCGTTGCGCGCGCTTGTTGAGCGAACGGCTGGCGCCGTGCTTTCCCGCTGCCGTCTGAAAGCAGCCGCGCACGCGCCTTGTTAATGCGCTCGTTTGTGACACCAGGTCGTAGGAGGTATTCCAACAAGCAGATTAATTAGTAGCTGCTATTGTCTTCAATCGTTGATGAATGAAAAAAAAGGAGCAAACCGTCAGCTGTCAGAACAGTTTCGCGACCTCAGGATGACGAACGCAGTAAATCATCATTGAAACAGGCACTGCTTCTTCAAGAAAAACTAGCTCCGCTCTTGGTTTCGCCACTAATGCAAGGTGCGCCACATTTTTGCTTTCCTTTCGTAGATACGGGTCGCGCGCGTCGTTTTTTTCTGCATACTATTTATGACTATCGAGATTGATAATTTGGTGAACAAGATTATTAGAAAATAAATAGCATCACCGGCTAGACCAGCTTTCTGGCCACATACATCGTTTTCGTGTTCGACAAAGCAATGAAGCCAGAAATTTCTGTGAGAAATATGCTTAAATATGTTGTAAAAGTTACACAGCTTTTGTTCTAATGCAGCTATTCGAGAATATACTTATAGATTTCGAATCTGCAGGAAAAAAAAAACGCCGAATAAGCGCTGAAAAATTAGCTCAACTATAGCACTTCGGGCTCAAGGCCGGAACCAAGTTGGCGGCCTTCCTTGTTCCTCTTTCTTCCTCTCTTTCTTTCTCTTTCTCTCTGTTTTTTCTATCTTTTTTGTCTCCGTTTATTCCATTTCTTTCTCTCTCTCACTATTTCGCTCTGTCTATCTTTTCTTTCTTCCTTTTCTCTCTCCCTTTATTCATTTCTCTCTTTCTGTCTTTCTCTCTTCTTTTCTATCTCTCTTTTGTGTTTCTTTCCTTTCTATCTCTTTCTCTCTCTGTCTGTTTCTACGTCTTTGTATCTTTTTCCCCTCTCCTTCCCTTTCTTTCTCTCTATTTCTCTTTGTCTTTCTTTCTCTCTCTCTGTACTCGTTCTCTCGCCCATCCCATCCCGCGTCGAACAAATCGGCACAGCGGGAGAGCGCGCGCCGGGCGCACGTGTTCCAGGAGCGCAGCAGAAGATGAAGAAGAGGACGAAGAGAGCGCGCGCAGTTCATGATGATGATAGTTCCTTGTCGAGGTGAACCGGGCGTTTGCCGAGCTTAAAAAGCTCCGTCGTTAAAAGACATTTTTTCAAGACCCACTTTTCCCCTTAATAGGCGGTTTCAGAACCCGTATAAAGAATAATAATATCTGGGGTTTAACGCCCCAAAACCACGATATGATTATGAGAAACGCCGTAGTGAAGGGCTCCGGAAATTTTGACCACCTGGGGTTCTTTAACATGTAGCCCAATCTAAGTACACGGGCCTCAAGCACTTTCACCTCCATCGAAAATGCAGCCGCCGCGGCCGGGATTCGATCCCGCGATCTTCGGCTCAGCAGTCGAGCGCCATAACCACTAGACCATCGTGGCGGGGCAGAGCCCGAATGAATAACTGAATGGTGCTATCCTCTCAAAAGATTACGTATCCAATCAGGCGTCATCATAAATCTTCGTAACAGCACTGTCGATTGAGAAGTTGCCACGCTTCATAATTTTTCATTGGCGATATGTTTGAAATGTTCAACATCACGTCTTGGTTGAGAACATTATGGGTCACTTTCCGTTCGACCATTCACGTTCCTGTTCGGTTTGCTGAAGATGTCGCCCTCCATAGACAACGTTTCAGCGCATGTCTTAGCGTTCATGTTCACCAGAAGCATGGTCCGCGTATTGACTGGCCAGTGCCGCTTTTCATTTCTCGCGGAGGACGCTGATTAATGGACAGGCTGGCCTAATTAGTCCTGCAGCGCGGTTAATGTGATGCATAATGAAGTGACAGAGTCCGCGGCAAGGCGATCGGCCGTCCGGGGCCGTTTCTGACAAAATTGATTTGCGGCGAATTTGTGCACATTTGTGCGAGAGCACACGTTGAAGGCCACGCGGGAAGAAGCGACCGTGACCGAGTGCCGTTCTCTGCACTGCTGCACCGGCAGGGAATGCCGTAATAGCACCATGTCACGCACCCCCGGTTCGACCGCTGTCCCGGGGTGGTCTTCCTTTTATTGGAAAATTCGCGTATCGCAAACAAGCAGGCGTACGTGCATCGCGACATCTGCGGTGAGAATAATCAATCGCCAAAAGGCGGCGAGCGACTGCCCGAAAAAAAAAAAAAAGATCGTATTCCTCAGGAGTATAACTCGTATTGAATGATGACGCGCAGCAAGGATAGCTGGTAGGTCAATTAGCAGCGTATCTTTCTGTTTATACATGTTTGATATTATTAGTGCGTGACGCGATTCATCCCAGCGCTGTCTTTTACGATATATCGGTGTTCGAGATACTTACCTGACAACACAACCCACACAAAGCGTCATTCCGTCACGTATATTATCGCAAATGTTTTCTTTTTCTGTGCTTCCGTGGTTTGTTTCATTGGCAAATAAAATATAAACGCGAGAATTATATCTTCGATGTAATGCAAGTAATTCGGAGGGTCTTTTTTCACGTGCCAAAACCACCATGTGACTAAGAGGCACGCCGTAGTGAGGGACTCCCGACTAATTTTGACCACCTGGTTTTTTTTTTTTTTTTTAGGTGCATCGAAATCCGAGTACACGGGTCTTCTTGATCGCCTCCACCGAAATACCGATGCCGCCTTGGCCGGGAACAGAACCCGCGTATTTTTAATGTAACGCAGCCTTTGCTGATCGATATTTCTTGGTGCCAAAGCCTCTATACTTGTCGTTACAAAGACGTGTGTAGTACAATTGAAGCCGTGGGGAAACTAATGCGATTTTCGAGAAGCTTCTTTAAAGATATTCTTGAAGCCGTAGCGAGGGGCGGTGTCCATAATCGGCGTCGTTTTTAGTATTTTGCATGCAGTGCCGCGCATTTTCATCGCACGTTGAAGCTATAGTGCCGAAATCAGAATTCATTTGATGGCGACGACCAACAAATTCAATGAGCGAAAGTGTCCTAGTGCTGTAGGCTGCGTGAGATGATACGGCGGATGATTTATGCTTGGTGCCGTAAACACCATTGTGACGTAGTGAACAAACCATGTACTTTTCGTTCGGCCCATCAGCTCCCTTAGTTTCTTTCTCGCATGCATTTCTTCTGCGCTTTCCTTGACCACAAGACAAGGCGGTGAAAAGTGTACTGCCAGTGAACCTTTGATATGGTGTTATAAGTTAATATAAGTTAATGCGAAGTGAGCCGCAACACATTTCATTGCTATTAAAGTGCACAATTTGCTACCCCCACGCTTAAACACACACACACACACTGTACGGTGTTCAAAATTAAACTTTATGGATTTCTTAAAATTCAGCACTCGGAGGTACGTGAAAACCACTTTTTCAGATAACTTTTTTATTCATTGGTACACAAGATGAGACAATAATTATCGCTGTCAGACGCCCAATTAACTGAGATTGAATAATGAACTTTTTAATGAGTGCAGCAAGCGGGAATGTTTGTATAGAAAAGTTGCAGACAGTAGCGTTTCCACCCAGTTCCACCTAGAATTCTTATAGCATGTCTGTGCCTCGAAATATCCTGCTGCAAAGTTTAATTGCGGTTTGCATGATTACGTATGCAAGACAGTGAGCACTGCAGGGCGCAAAGCTCCTTCTCGATGTGCCGCGGCAATTGCGCGCGTCGTTTAATCTGACAACGGATCGAAGGCATAGGTAGAGATGATAACGGTTACCCTTTTGCTACCGGCTGCTGATAGCAAGCAATGACTGCTCGTCACATCAGGGAGGCGCTTTGCGCCAGTTCTCACCGTCTTGCATGCGTAATCATGCAAACCGCAATTAAATTTTGCAGCGGGATATCTCGGGGCACAGACATGCTAGAAGAATTCTTCCAGGTGGATCTGTGTAAAAACGCGACTGCCTCCAACTTTTCAATACAAACATGCCCGCATGCTGCACTCATTAAAAAGTTCATTATTCAATCTCAGTTAACTAGGGCGCCCGACAGCGATAATTATTGTCTCACTTTGTGTCCCCCTGGATACATAACTTATCTGCAAAGGTGGTTTTCAAGTTCTTCCCAATACTGAATTTTAACAAAACCATAAAGCCTAACTTTGAACACCCGGTGTGTGTGTGTGTGTGTGTACACACACACACACACACACACACACACATATATATATATATATATATATATATATATATATATATATATATATATATAATTATTTGAACACGTTAGAATTATACGAACCGCCAAGAACATTTATTTTGTTTTATACGTTTAGTTCTTCAGCAGCAACGATCGTCTTACGTGACACAGGGAAAGACGGATGGATGGACAGTTTTCTTGATGAGCCGGCGTATAAATGCTTGTGCATCTAAAATAATCTGCTCCTGAAACTCCGGGTTTCTTCACGTCATAGGCTTCGCACTTATATGTAGCTATGCTCAAAGCGCGATAGGTGGGTGCTGAAAAAAAATTTTGTTTCATACGTTTAGGATTGAAAACATTTCAACATTTCTATGCCAGGCAGTTCTCCTAAGAGAAGGCATGTGTCTAAAAAAATTCAAAAGGGGAAGCTTTATTGTAGAGGTAACTTGTTTAGAAAAAGTTTATTTCATCAGAGGACGCTACTAATAGTAGGGTACAGTGTCGTAATCAAGGACAGTAAGACATACAAATGTCTAAGAACTTGTACATAAACAAAGAAAGAAGGCAAGTGAGAACACGATACACGTATATGTGTGACTCCTATACGTATGGTTGGCTCTCATCTTTGAGGATTTCTTCAAGCAAAAGTTTCGATGGTGTGCAGGTCGCTCTGGCACGGCCGCTAACGTTGGAGCCGTGTCCCCGCCGCGCGCCGGCACGTGACCTTGCTGGCGGTTCGCTGTAAACGACTCGCACACCATCAGCGATGTTGGCTGAGAAAAACATTACTTGGAAGCTCGCGTTGGCTTGCGATTGATTAATTACCACTCTTCGTGCCAGACGCATAGCAACTATTCCAGTTGTAGACTATACATTACCGAACACTACCAGTATATAATCATACATGCACATTTGCAAGTGAGCTAGATTGTATATCCAGGTCGTAATAAGCATTCCAAGAAGCAGATTAATTAGTAGCTGCTATTGTCTTCAATCGTGAGCTGTCAGAACAGTTTCGCGACCTCAGCATGACGAACACGGTGAATCATCATTGAAACAGGCACTGCTTCTTCAAGCAAGGTTAATGAAAACCAGCATATAATGAAGCCAAGGAAGCTATAGGGGACGTTAATTGCGCTTTTTTTAGTGTATTGTAGTAATTGTGATACAGATGCGAAGAAAACCCACAAAATTCCTGAAAAAAGCCCTCAGAAAGCCCTCAAGATTCCCTTCCTTCATTCATTGTTCAAGCAAGCTAACCTAGCCAAAAAGGTAACCTTGTTGACAAAAAAAAAAATGCTTGTATAAATGATTACGCATGGGAAACAAAACGGTTGCACTATAGGTTGTTCCAACACTGAGCAGGTAGAACTGTTGTGATCAGATTAGATAGCTATCCGGTCTTCGTGGCAGGTGTGCGGACGGTACTGGCCATTAGTTTTCAACACGGTAGAAAATTCCTGACGAAGGCAAGTGTTGGGAGGCCGACCCGTCAATGCAGGAGCTATGCTGAATTGCCAGAATCCTGCGTACTACACCGGTGCACGAGGAACGGCGATGGTTTCCGTATAATGAATGGTATAGGGACGGCTCGTATATTTTTGCGGATACCCTAACCGCAGCTCTCGAGCCGCGCTGACGAATAGTATATCGGCGGGTATTTTAGCCATGGTCGAGCGCAGCGGTGCGCTTACATCTCGGGGCTAAAACCACTAGGCCACATGCTCGTCTGGCGTATATTCTTCGATCAAGAAAGGCCACTCCCGTCCGAGGAGAACGCGTCGAAACTCTGCGCAGCGTGCACGCTCTCAGGAGGCCGTCTGCGATGAGCACGCGCATCTTACCGATAAGTGCGCCGGCTACGAGGCATCGGCTGCCAAACAATGAAGATCGATTGGCGGGGCAGCGCATGAAGGGGCGCATCTCGTGCGGCGGTTGTCGCCCCAGCCGCGCACCCCTCCTTCGCCCCGCGGCGACGGACGGAGCGAACGCGAAAGGCACTTCGGCGAAACGAGCTCGTACCGTTGCGCTATCTCCTCGACCGCGAGCTATAACGGGGTCAAGTGCAGTTGACGGTATACGACCGGCTGCGGTGGCACAGTCAGTAAAGGTTTTACCTGTTTGTTTTGGGGAAGCAGGGGAACTGGACAAGCTATTGCAATTTATAACATACAAACAGCGGTTAGTGAGCAGTCTCCACTTAGATTTTATCGGGGCAGCTTGCAAACTGTACTGCGATCACCAGGTATCTATGTCACTCCGTAAGCTGTCGTTAGCGAAGGCAGCCTGACAAAACTGCGACGACGAAACTTGTCCGAACCCGCTCATACCGCATTAGGGTAACATGTAGGGTCCCGGCAAGGGATGTATGCCTTTGTTTTAACGGCACGGCCGCGCAGTTGAAACACCACGGAGTCAGTAAAAGAACAAGAGAAAACTCTCCTAAAGAGCCGTCTAACGATTATTTGGGCCTGCTGACTCTTAAACGCGCACGCACTGCGCCAATACGACGAAGAATTCTTAAAATTATGCGCATCCAAAGTTAGCGGGCGTAAACTGACAGGCTTACAGAAGAATGGAGTTCGTGCTTTTATGTAAGCAAAGCCGTTTGTGTGCGCTATTCGTAAAAATTCATTAGCGATACTCTTATGCAGCTTTCTTACCTTCTTATTTTTGAAGACCAAACGCCAAATTAAGTCACATTTTCTAAAAGAATGAATCACAGAAGTAATAACGAGAGTGAGTCGATTATTGCGACTTGTAAAAGGCGAGATTAGAGATGCACTCTTGGAGCAGGCAATGAGGCAACGAAAAGCCGTCTAGAGTATATAGAGAGACAACAGAAAATACCAGAAATGTAGCTTTCATATCGCACCAGGCCGAGTGTGCGAATTGCGGTGGCTGTCTATTTCTCTCTCTAACAATGGGTCCGTTATGTATGCCCTTACCGACCCGTCGTCTGGCTGGACGTGGCTGTATACGGGCATCGATGTCACCCCGGTTGCATTCCTCGTGCACGGTCGAGCAAGAAGTCTTTAAAGATTGGTGCTCGGTGCCCGGGCAAGCGTTTCAGTGGAAGCTTGCAAGGTTGACGTGTGGCATCAGGAAAATAAAGCAAGCAAGGATGCAAGGACGCAAGAACGCAAGGATGCACCCGTATAGCCACGACTAAAGCACGAAGTGTGGTGCAACAAAACCCACGCCGCCATACAGTACACCCAGTAGTCGAGCTGTTCGACGAAGCTTGGGGAATGGGATGCAATGGTTGGGTGACGTCCTTGGTGGTTTGAAGGGCATGGCCTTGCTCCTTTTTCACCACTGGTCTTTCTCTTCGCTAAGCCCTCGGAAGGTTTGCTGGCATGACCGAAAAACTATCAACGTCATACTATATTCCCGCATAAGCAAGCACCTTTTCGAATGCTTTCCCGACAGGCCGGCCCAAAATCGATGAAGCGAACGTTTAAACCCCGCTATACGTTCAACAGAACCGATAACGTTTTCGGAATAAACATTGCACGTGCCTGACAAAGAGATCGAGATACATGACCTCTACAAACAGCGCTCTCAAAGAATCCACTCCGAGATAAAATAAAGGAGAAAATAATGATAATAAACAGGATTGCTAAACAATCCTCAAATGTCACTTTGGTGGGAGACTGAATTTAGTTGGTCGAAGAAAGTTTTATTTTGCGCTGTCTCGCTCCATGTGACATTCTTTTGCTTGGTGTGCTTTAATGGGCTTTGATATAGCCCATTAAAGTAACACGGTAAGGCTCTCGAGTGATAAGTAGGCTTATATTATTCCGCGACCATGGCACTAATATAACTTTTACATCGCGACTGCAGTGTGTCGTAAGCACCGTGGTCGTAACTATCACTCAACTTAATTAAAATAATCCAAGAGAATGTACACGCGAACGAAGCACGCAGAGGCGGGGCTCAGTATAGTAGCAATTCCACACCGGCCCGAGGCGCCTATAGCTTCCCCCCGTTTCAGAAAAAAATCCCTACGCGTACGTCATTGATTTGCTAACCTGCTCGTCACAACCCTGAGGCCCATGCATTTCATCAGTCGCATCTTCAGGCCTAGGATGCTGCCCTGGGGAAAGTCGCGCGATCGGTTTCTTACGCGCCTGAAAATGAGCCTCCAAGTTTCCCTTCAGAAGACGCGTGGCAAGGACCGCGTTGGTGCCGTGCAAGTGAGACTATTTGATAATGATCGACCCTTCTCATCCAAAGCGCCGTTCCAATTTCGTCGGTAAAGATATAGAAAGCGTCCGGCTAAAACAAAATTTGGTCGAACTGCTAGGCAGCGTATGCAAACTTCCAGAAACACCCTCGAGGGTTGTTACCCTGGCAACCGACAAGCACGTGCTTTCTCTGTACTTTCGCGATTTGTCTGATCTGTGTAGTCCTCGGGGTAAATGCAGGGCAGATGGGTAACGTGCATTGTGACGGCTGAGTAGCGAAGCACGCATGGTACTTTTTCCCCTTTAACGCGATCCCCTACACATTGTACGGCTCAGAATATCGCAAATGAGTTCAGTGGAATCCTGCAAGACGGCGGGAAGGCTATGAAAGGGAAATGTGCTTCGAGTTGTTGACTAATTCGCCCTCGCGCTGCCAATTGTTAGCATCCTGTTTAGCTCAATTGGTAAACCAACCACCCCACAAAGGCGTTGGCCCCGGGTTCGATCCCCGGACCAGGACCAATTTTTCTTCTTCAAAGAAGCTTTCCTTTCTGAAACATTCGTATGGATTTCCTTGCGGCTTAAACAGGTGGTTTTCAATTATCCCTTTCATAACGTATGGCTCAAGCAGCAAGTTTTAGTGTGAATAACAAATGCTATATAGTAAACGTGATTTTCTCATCGCAGTTTGAGGAAACATGGCCTTCCTTTCTGTAGCAGACAAATTAGCCTAAGGTTTCGAATACATGCACTATATAGGCATCTGCATTAGCTTTAGCGGACTCAGTCGACTGGAGTGCCTCTGCTGTAGACACCTCCTTTTCGCCTCGTTTCTAATCAATGCCCCTTTGCTGAACTCGTCGCCATTTGTAGGTGACTTCTTATCGAACAACACTTTCTTGGTCATAGAAAACCCATTTTGGAGTATAATTCCGTTTCCTTAGCCTATCTTCATGACTGCCTTCTTTTTGCAAATTTTGTGTTAGTGCAATATTCTTCCACGAGTTTTTCTTGCGTGTTCCAAGTCTACCTCTACGAGCTCGTCCTGAAGCCGAAGGGGCATTCTTTTTCACCCCAGAAGAAATCAGCAGAATCGTTCTGGTGCTATACGCATTACCAACACTTTGTCGCAGTTGTGCTAGACTTCCAAACTCCTTAGTTTTTTAGTTAGATTTTAGCCTATTTAGTTAGTCTTTCTGATTAGTCCTTTTGGTTAGATTTTAGCTAGTTCGCGAACACGGTCGTAAAACTACCTCCCGTTTCTGCCTGCCTTAAACACAATCGAAACGCCCCGTAGAGAAGCTGCATTTGAGAGCGGCTTTTGTACCTTCCATTATTCGTCGTGGTCTCACTTTAGACAAGCGCGTGAAACTGGCGCGGCATCTCCTAGGACAACCGAAAGAAGTCTTCGAAGTCAAAGCCTTTCGTCTAGCCCTATGTTCTCACACGTACAGGGGCGATGGAAAGAAACGAGAACAGCGCGGCGCGTTCGTGCTCCGCTGTTCGCGTTTGCTTTCATCGCGCTTTTACCTTGGTGGCAATAAAAAGACGTTAGAGTCGTCTTTGAATGTGCCATGGATGACTCTAGTGTATTTTTATTACCAGCCAGGTTACAACCGCTTGAATAGAAATGCGTACAGCGCAGCGCGTATAGACACCGCACTGTTCGCGCTTCTTCCCATCGCGATAGCATGCTCGAAATTCAAATAGAAATGCGTGGTATTCCCGGCATATACTATACTGAACTGTACAGCAGCATCCGGTCCAATAATGTCAGTATAGGCGAATTGTCTCCACCAAAAGCGAGACTACAATGCGCCGACCCGATTCACCTGTCCTCGATTTCGTTTTTTTTTTCTTTTTTAAGAACACGCGCTCGCTCTTCGTCCGCCTAACGTGAACAAAATGTCAGCTCGTGAAACAACACCTATCTAGAAGCTCTGGGCTCTCTAAGAAAAATTCATAGTTAAACAAAGCTCTTCATTTATTCAATTAGTATTTACAATTTACTGATCACAAAGTGAACAAAAACAAATTTGGAAGATCACTTCGTTCACGTCACTGTTAAGTGGCTTCAAGCGGGTCGCAGAAGGAAATCTGCCCCTAGCTTCTCCCTTTCCTACTGTCCTGTACGTCTAAAGTTTCGCGCCCACAAGTTTGACCAATGGTTTCTGCCAAGGCTAACTCGCAACGTCTAACTGACCCTGCGGCAACCGCAATCCGAACAACTAAACTTCCACAACTACGCAGAGAGGCACAATAGTCTCGCCTAACTGATAAAAGTAAAGAGCCAGCTTTCGTTGTCGGTAGGCAAGGATTCCGAGGGCTATACAAAGAACATTCCAAGGAATTAAAAATAAGCAGGCATTTGTAAAATAATGTCGATATCTGTGCCTTAACTTTAAAAACGTGTATTTGCATGCCACGTCGACTGTACTTGTTTTTATTCATGTATGCTAAAGAAGCTTGAGGTATTCTGCCATTTTTTCGAAAAGTTTCCCAAGCACTTTATTAAGGTCTTCAAAATTTACGGAAATTTCACCTTTCTACTAAACGATGTGAAGCACAAGCTTCGGGTAGATTCCCTCTATAAACGAGGACCGTGACCCGCCTGAAAACAATTTACAAACAGAAAATTTTCTCTCAAAATTATGCTTAACTATTATGTTAAAAGAAATCTGGTCAACAACTGAAGAAATTAAGCCCAACCCCCCCCCCCCCCCCCCCCCCCCCCCCCCCCCCACCGGTTTTTCCGTGCGGCCCCCGCCGTGTCGGATTCATGCCACTTTTGGCGCTCCACCTAAAAATGGTTGCCGACCCCTGTCGTAGTGGAATAATTTGAAAAATATAAAATGGAAATGGAAGGAGCTCGCTTTTGTGCCACCACGGTGAAAACTCGGATGGAAAGCTGAGAGTTGGTGTGCTGGAGCTTTTACGCGAAATGCAAGCGCGGAGTTATTACTCAGTGCTGCACCGAACTGACAATCTCTAGTCTCACGACCAGTTTAGCACTAGGTCAGGATGATACCGAACAGTGTCCGGTGTACAGACTCGCGCGTCATCGTATGCACTAAACACGGCATTTGAGAGAGTCTGAAAGCCAAGCGTACAGTGTTACTTACTTATCTGGGCTTATTATTTTGTAATAAACTCGACTTGATACGAAAACACCAACGGCACACAAATAGGTGTAAACTTCTCGTTTGGTAATTGTGGCCCACTAGTGTTAGTGACCATACTAACAACGTAGTGACATGTCACTCACTACGAAATACAAAGCTAGCAAAGTTACTGTCTTCGTATTTCTACTTCCCTGTAGGTAGAACTGTAAGTAGTAAGTGTCATGGCAGCAAGGTTATTAACTTGGTTGTTGCTGCATAGGTACTGAATGTTGGGACAAGCATTTACTACTTCGAAATTAGTAAATACAACTACTTTTTTCAAGAGTGTAGAAGAACAGAAAACGAGAGAGAAGATAGTTGGGAAAATACGACTGCGGAAGGCACAGTGTCACACATACTATTTTTTTTTCTTAGAGTGTGCGCTAAAGAGATAGTGGTGCGGTTTCATATGAACCTCCAGCGCGTTGCGACGATGTGTAGTCTAGTCGCAGCTTTGGACGAGGGAGAATCGCTTCTCTATATAGCACGACGATTGTACGAGAAAGCAGTGACAAGTCACGGCAACGCACGAAATGTAATATTGCTCCCTGACAGCCACACTTCCGAAGCTCGCGCGTGAAACTATGGTCTTCTTCTGCAGAACTTTCATTACGAGCAAACCTAATATACACATCTCCAAGGAGCCATAAAGGAAAGAGAAAGGAAAGGGCGAAGGAGGGGAGGCCACAAACAGCGGGCGGCCGTCGCATCTTCATCCGCGTGTTGGCACGACAGCCCGTCACCGAGCAGCCGGGCACCGGGCAAACATGCGTGCAACGGGTGGTGCCGCGGCCCGAAAACTGAATCACGTGGAATGTGGGGACTGCCGCGACGGCGGAATATGCGCAAGAATTTAAAGTCCTCCTTCCACTTTCGCGCGGACACTTAAACTCGATGTGACAGTTTTCGTCCCCCCGAAATTCCCGGCATGTTTTAGTTCGCGACACGAGCGAAAGAAAAAAAAAAGAAAAAAGAGAGAGAGAGAGAGAGGCGCCGTTACGCCTTGTCGTTTCTCCCCAGGAGATATATCAAATTCCTGAAAGCGGGTCAGCCTTTTCCCTTCTGTCAACCTTCGCCCCTCTCGTCGTCGTCGTTCACTGCCTCGTTCTTTTCGTCCTTCGCCGCCCCGCCCACTTTTGTTGCTGCTCTTTCGTGGAGATTCTTGGCGAGCGTCAGTCTTCATCCGGACAATGGGCGGAAGAAAACGGAGCGCACAAAAAAATAATAATAATAAAGAGAGAGCAGAAAGTTTTCGAATCGCGCAGGAAGCTTCCAGACGAGTTCAGCCTTCCAAGTCGTTGCGAAGCTTTGCATTCCGCGTGCATTTCATGGATTTTGTTTTTTCCAACGAGAGACACTTCGGTGTTCGCTTTTTCTACGCCATAGTAGCGTTCGTTCAATAATGAACAATCTAAGACCTAAATTTGCACACTAAGTGGACGGGGCGTGCGTAGTTTTCTTTTATATCTATGTACAACAATTTCCGATGAGGAAGAGAGCTTACAGTTATTGAGGGAAGCAGGACTTCCGAGGTGAGCGTAACTCGAATACAGTTCTGTCCGACACGAAGAGCGCTCGAAGAGCTCTGTTTGTGTTTCCCCTCGCCGGTCTCGCCTCGGCACCAAGAACGTACAGAACATGTGCAACATAACATAGAGACAGCCGCTTTGTCGCCGTCTTATTTTCCCATTCCGGCCGAACTTTGGCAACCTTCCCCAGAGCAGCTGCTTATTTTGTGTGCCTCTGGGCGTCTGACCGATGCGCCGACGCGCTCGAGCGAAGAAATTGAGTCGCCGAATCCATCTTCCTTCGGAGTATTTTCAGCTGGAAAGTCGTGGGCTAAATTCCGCGTCTCTCTCTCTCTCTTTTTATTCTTTCGCCGTTCCTGTAACAACTCAGCTCGACTGGCACAACGCGCCTGTCGGCGTGCCTCCCCTACACCTCCCCGCCACCTTCTTCCCATTACAGCCACTCTGTAAATATAAACGAACGCGTTATGTGCACGGCTTAGGAGCAACCAATGCGGCTCTGTCCCAAGTCGTTTCTTCAAAGGGAGAGGAAGCGACAAATAACGTAAACACAGAGAGAGAAAACACAACAAACCATAAATATTTGTTTGTGAAAGATGGAACTAGGTTATAGCCATAAACAGGTTAACTTTCACACATGCAAACCTTTGACTGGCGAGTTATTTCTTTGCATAGTAGCCAGGACCCTCTCCATGCCGTTTGATTTGCATCCCTGAAAACCCCAGCGCAGGCAGTACGCACGTTTGGGCGCTCCCTCACGCTACGGCTTTCTGGGTCACGCAGGGTACAAGACACCATTAGCATAACTGAGGTTTCCTCACTACTACTTTGAGTTGTCGTGCGCATGCGGTGGCTGGCTCGATTTGCTTGCCAACGCTTTCCATGTGAATCGGTTGTTGCCGCTACGTCGAGCGGGGCATTGCACCTGCGCTCCCTTCGTCGCAACTAGCGCTTCGCGCACAGCGCAGTACGCTGAGCGGTCTCGCGGGTACTGCCTTAGCGTGTCTGCCGCGCTCATTTACAGCCCCGGTAAAACGCCAAGCGAAGAGAAAAGAGGCTTTTACGAGGTGTGATCCAGTGGTTGCAAACAGGCGAGGAAGTTAACCGTCCCTGTGTAGCGTGCGAAACTTCCAAATGTTCCTCACGAAACGCACGCGCGGCCTACCTCGACTCACGCCACATCACAGGGGCGCGTGGGAGGGATGGAGGAGAGGCCGACCCCTTGCCCCGCGCGCACACAGACAGGCGGGCAGGTCCGCTTCTGAAGCTCCTTTTGTTTGAAAACTGGAACGGGCAAGTAATCCCAGTTGGCGTGATCGGGCACGATTGCGCGCCGCTCCTTTCTACAATGGAACACTTTCGCTCACTCGGAAGCGCCCAGAGAATAAATGACCGGAGGCGCCGCTTGTACTGCCTGCTCAGGCTCTGCTTTCAAGCGGCCGGCGGCGCGTCCTCGGTGAAAGTGGCTAGCGGCCCGGGGGTTCAACAAGCGCGGGCGCGATATGGGGCCGCAATGAATGGCGCCGCCCCAGCAGCCGGCGGGCGCGGACCGAGAACGTCTTCGCGCCCAGATTCGGCCGGCCGCGCCGGGCTGTATCATTTCTGCAGAGCCGCGCGGGCTCCCAGCGCTCTCTCCAGATGCTACGAGAGGGAAGTGTTCGTAAGAGCGAGGCGAGCGAAGAGAAAGGAAACGCACTCGGAGATGGAGAGCTCCTGGGGCGCGAACAAGGGCGCTAAGCAGCCGCCGGGGCGATGGGTGCCAAAGGTGAGCGCTGACGCCGAGAATGGAAGGAAAAAGAAGAAAAGGCAGCTTTCGGTAAGGGAGAGACAAAAGAGCCCCGAATCGAAGTGGGGCCAGACCGCCCCTTCTTTACAGCCAGCCCGTTCCACGAGGGAAGAGTGGCCAATTTGGGCCTTTTTGAGTCGGAAATGAGAATTCTGCCGAGCAACAATCTCATTTGTCTCACGATAAATGTGGTGCCTTGTGTTCGCGCTTCTAGAGGCCCTGAACCCATCTCGCTTCTTTGCCACTCCCCGTAGGACCGCCCCCTTCCTTTTTTGTCACTTGGCGGCGGGGGTTTTTTACGCGACACCTCCGCTGCTTTTTACGGCAATTCGCTTCTTGTTTCGTGCGTCTCCTTTTTTTCCAGCAGCCTTGCCAAGACTAAAATAGCTCGGGAGTGTCATAAGGCGAACGACAAATGCGACTAGAGCAATGTCTCGAAGCAACGCTGGAATTTCCTGGCTCGTAGTGGGACACTTCTGGGGGCCCTCTTTTCTATGCCCTTCCTTTGCTCATACTTGTCTTGATTTTCTGTTCCTGCAAGGAGTGCATATGCCCTCGACAGAAAGCAACAATTGACGCTTATCTAGCGGCTCGCCCACAGCCAGCGAGCTTTGCCAGGGGCGAGAAAGAAACAATGAAAGAACGCCTGTAAGTGGAGCCCCATAACCTCTGCTCGACTCAAGCAGCTGCTCCAGAAAGAGGAGCGTTTTCTGTCTCGAGGTCGCATTTCGGCAAGCTGTAAGTGGAGATTGATATCCGAAGCGCAGTCTCCGAGGAAAGCTTAAATTGACACGTTGACTGCGCAATATATTACAGCCGTTGGTGTCGTCGCTACAAAAACGTAGCTGAGGCCGAACGATATGCAAAGCCTAACGTGCGATGAAGTTGATGTTGGTTACTATTATATCGTAATCATGAACGGCTACTTTACGGACATTGGAATTGCGTTTTCTCGCTCGCTTCCTGCGTTTTCATTTAGTAGTGCGTCTGCCCTTCTGCATTTTTCAGTGTCGCTTACTAGGACGCATTATACCGAGAGCATGAGAGAGAAAGGGAGAGCAACGACAGGGGAGTTAACCAAGGAGAGGCCAGTTTGGCTGCCCTGCACTTGCGCAGGGGAAAAGGAAAGGGAGGCTGACAGCACATCGGAGGTGACAGGTGCAGTTCTTTTGAAAATGAACAGAATGAAAACATGTCTAATTTTATTGCAAATCACTTTAATCCGAAGAGTATTCCTATAGCTGTAAATAAAAGTGCGGAGGCAGCTCCGAGCAATACCATATGTTGCTCACCAGAAACCGGATACCATGTCATCGCAGACCGGCCCATGGGTAGGATTGGATGGGCTCTTTCCGTTTTGCCTGAGCCACTGCATATAGAGTGCGTGGCAGTTTAACGGGGGGAAAGAAAAGAAAAAAAAAATCTCGAAGGTTTCTTACGCATTCGCCCAAGACGACTGGAAGGCGAAATCCGCTGCGGCTATTTTATTGTGCACTTTACACCGACGTTCAACGTTCACTAATTAACAATAACTTAATTAGTGCTCACTAATAAACCAAGTACTCATATTGTTTTATCACGAGCATATAATTAACGTGCACTAATTAGCTTTAACTCATTAGTTCAACTCGCTGAAGTTATACCTTCATTACCGTCATATATCTGCACGGACGCACTCCCTTAAACGTCAGGAAGGACGCTGCCTTTTTAAGCTTTCCAAGCGGCCGGGGCCGCTCCGCGGAAGCTTTCCATGACGTCTGCAGCGCTAGGAGATCATCTTTATTTTCTTCTTTCTTGCCTAGGTTTCACGCTTACGCAAAGATGAAGTCACGCGAACGCTGTTTTAACGCGATAGCTCTAAAGAGCTCGTTTCGCAGAAATTCCGGTGTCGGCGTCGGCGTCGTTGGTTGTGAGCGAAAAATCAGCGTTGTCCGTGAGCGAAAATTCGAGAGTAGATGCAAATAACTAAATAATAATAAACTTCAGTTCGAGTGGGAATCGAGCCCAGGCCTTCTGCGTGGCAAGAAGGCGTTCTACCACAGAGCCACGCGATTCCTTGAAACTGTTTCCAAAAAAAACAAAAAAAAACCTATTTACGAATGTCATCCAATGCGAGGAGACTCCTTAACACATGTAATGTTGCGTGGCAGGGGCGTAGAAACGCGCGAGGCGTCAAGACATGTGAATGGCACAAGGAGCGAGGGGTTTAGAGGTCCATCCATTACAAAGCACTCAGACAAATTTAATCATCGTTATCAGCAAAAGCATCAACAAAGTGAGCAGCTGCGTAGGTTCGGGAGTTGCCTTGCGGACGCGTATAGTACGTCACTGATTCGCAGAAGGTAAATTATGGCGTTATTATTAACTTCGCAACTGCACTTGCAGTAGGCATTGTAGGATAGCTTTAAACGGCCAATGTTACTTGCACAGACGTTCCTTTCCTTGCGGCTCGGTTCAGGTGTCCATCGAGAACCGAAGCGAGGCTACAGATTGAGAAGGCGATGCGAACGGGGCCCGATTACGCTATCGCGTTCTACTCTTGAGACGAAGCTCAAGCGTCCTTCAACTTTTTTTTAACCACGCGTACAACGCAAAGACGAAATGAGCGCGCAGCTCGAGGCGCGCGGGCGTTCATGTGGCTTTAGGCCGAGTCGCGAACGCCGCAATGACGATGTGACCGCGCAGCTCGCGAGCCTGGAGCCCCGATAAGCGCGGTTGGTGCTTTATTGTCATTGATGTGTTTTTTTTTTCTACGACAGGCCGGCTTTTCGCCACGGGAGCATACTCACGAGCCATTCAAGACTTCCGCCTTAACAACTAAATAACGTATGGATGGCTTCAATGTGGCTTCACCACTAACAACTCACACGTGCAGTGAAGCAAGCTTACTAAACGAGGGAGTATGCATGTATTTCTTTCATTTTGCTTATCAACAATACGACAGGAAGTAAGCAAGGACAAAAGTTCGCAGTCACCATGGAGAATTCTAAAAGTTTCTGTGTTACCATGAGGTTGCACCAATGATTGTCGCTGAGCTCTTTTCTGCTTAACAGTAAAGGAAGATAAAAAATGCCAGCAAAAAAAAAAAATTTTTTTTCTCGGCGCATATAATACAAGTGAAAGCGGAAAATGTGAACGCTCACGTTTAGAGCAACTCGAAGCAGGTGTAAACGACATACATGTAGAACATACGTGCCTATATACGTGTGCCCCACGTTTGCAATATTGTTTCACGCTTATATACTCGGACGGCGTTCCAGCGAAGTCCTTGAAGAATCGTGCCCTAAGAGCCAACGGTCTTCACGCGCATCCGACACTCTCGCGAAGGACGCGGGTGTCGCGTTTCCTTCTCTTCTTGCTGGCCCAAGCGACTTCCAACCATACCCGTCATCGTTCACAAATAATGAACGGCCTGTCAGCAATTGACAATTTAGTATTACCTCTTCCCCCTCTCCTCTTTCTATTTTCTTAACATTATCCTCAAAACGTGCATCGCGATGCAAAATAACTTTAGCTCTTTAGAAAATAAAAAGATAACAAGGCAAATCTCTCCTCTGGATCGGCGTAGCGCATTCAACTTTGCGCAAGCTTTTCTTACGCTGAAGGTAAGTAGAGACGGGAATTTGTCCGGTATTAAGGTATACACACCGAACGCTCTCCGCGAGCTGAACGAAGAAATATAAGCATGTATTTTGGTCGAAAAGTTTGATGCAGGACGGGCTTTTGCACTAGATTATTTGCTTCGTGGACTTTTTGATTAAGTGTATGCTCGGGGAAAAAATTATGAATCCTTTAAAAAAACACAAGAACACCTAATATAAATGGAAGTGGACAATATAAACGAGAGTAAATAATTGAATCATTGCGATTTCTAACAGGTAATTCACCAATCTGCCCCACAGCGGGGCATCTCATGCTGCGGCAGGCGCGTATAAGATATCTAGCACTGGCGTAACATACAGCTCACAATTGGTTCTGACGGTTTGAACACCGCCTTGTTCGCGGCAGCGCGCTCATACTAAGTGAGGAAGTGTGCAGGAACTACGATGCGCGAGCGACTCCGTTTTTTCTTTAATAAAAAATAAATGAAGGAGTTGTTGTCACCGTTGCTTCGCGACGGCTACCCCTTTTCACTTGGTTGTTAGGATATAAAAAATTAAGAAGCAAAAATAATATATATACATGTATACAGTGCAACATTTAGTAAGCTTTAAAGTTCTCGTTTGAACAGAGCACACATAAAATCGCAGTGCACACTTTCAATGTAGTCCGCTCAATGTTCATCACAAATATCAGTGTCTTCACATAAAACTTTAAGCACTTTCATTACTTTGCTATTTATCCGAGTCATTGACAACGCATTGTGTCAAAGGTTTTCCTGGCGCATGCTGACAGTCCTGCATCGACTGAAAGCGGAATTGATAAGGGACACAGACAGGACCGTGGCTGATGTTCGCGAGTGGGCGACTTTTATACGTTCAGTCGACGGTTGGTATTGAGCCGGTTGCTACGCGCAGCCGGTATAGCACTGGCTGTTAGGGAGCCGGCTTAGGAAAGCAAACTCAATCAATCGGGGACAGCGTGCCACCAGAATAGTGTGCCTGCGTAGACGTGTAAGGACCACTGGAGGTGTCCTGATGGTGAGTTTCGGCAGAGCCGAATGAACACGAAGAGGAGATTCACTCATTTATTTGGACCATAACAGGAAATGTATTCGATTGAAAATATGGCATTTGATTTACTGATACATACGAGAATTACTGTAGAAATGAATCAGTAGGTACTGCAGTGCAGTCCTTATTCGCCTGAGGATTATTACTTTAGCGTCACCCGCCGGAATAAGCCTTGTCAGACACGGAATTCGCAGAGGGGAACTGAAGGTAACTTTCTTTTTTGTTATTTGTAGCATGCAGAAAGAGGTTCTAACAAGGGAGTGTTTGATGCGATATTACTTAGAGTCCTTATCAGTGCGGTCAGCGCTTTCAGTGCCGAAACTGCTGATGCCGCCATGAAAAACTACGACTACCTGTAGGGATGCGTGAAACTGCAGAACCGATCATCTATAATGGCTCAATTGCATATGTCGGCAAACTCACTCATGAGTCGACTCACTCAGACTCAGATGGGCCCGTGAGTCTGAGTGAGTTCGGGCTGAGTAATATTTTGGTGAGATTTAGTCCGAATGAGTTCAGTTGAGGACATTATTAGTGAGTCCGAGTCCAAGTGAGTCCGGTTTAGGAAAATTTTGACGAGTCTGAGTCCGAGTGAGCCCTCAGAGCGGAATTTATTTGTTGAGTGAGTCTGAGTGAGCTCTAACTTTTTTGCCGACCTATTCTCAATTGAAAGTAACAGTAGTTTGAATTCATTGCCTATTCACTGTTTTTGACGCGAAAACCGCGAAGGTGCCGGTTGCTCTAGACTGGATATAAACGCTGAGTACTCTCCTTTGCCGTCCCGCGTCGTTTCATTGCGATAAGCCTGAAGACCTTTTCTAATTTTTGGAAAACAATTCCGCCTTCATCGTAAGGACATTGGCGTTTCGTCGTACTGTTAGAGAGAAAGTGTAGGTTATTGACCACGGAAAGGAAAATGATGGTTTACTTCGATCAAAAAATCCCGCCGCAAGTCTACCAACGAGCAAAACAATAATAAAACACTAATCACGCTAAATTAATCTTAAATGCCTTTTTATTTTTATTTATTTATTCATTTTTTTGGTAGAATGCCCCGTTACAGAGCACGCGAACTAAAGCGCACGCTCGCAAATACGCCTCGGGCACATGAAAAGAAACGCGCATGGCGGCGTGAAGGAGGAGGAGGAGGAAAGGCAGGGAGGTGAACGAGACGCGCGTTCGGTTTGCTACCTTACACTTTGTAAAAGGGAATAAGAGATGAAAAGAAATCATACTTAAGCAAAAGAAAAGCTACTAGAAAAAGCTGCGTCAAAGAACTACTAAGAGTCGGTGGTGTGTTTTGCCCGTCTTTGGGCCCACTATCGTGTGCTTACTTACGTAACTACGTGGGGCTGTTTTCATTTACTGTTTTTCGTTGCACTCGTGCGTAATTAGCCCACTCTAATGGCGAAAGGGAGCTTGGAAGAAAAAAAAAAAAGCAGTATTTGGTGTTTTCTAAATAGGATTGCAGATGATCTTGCGAAATATATTTGCAGTCGGACTGCGATGCTGTGTCGGCTCTCGTACGAGTGCTTGAAGTGCAAGCCCACTTAATGAGCCCAGCTAGCGATGCCATGAGTCTAGTGAGTGTGCGTATGCGTTCGCGAGCGTTAAGCGTGCGGTTATGTGTGTTGAAAGAGCAAATATCGTTTCCTTAGAAGCGTTCGCTTTGAAAGTGAAAAGCGACACTTCGTATTGAATGTTGCGCAGTACTTCCCCCCAATCTGTTGCACAACATCTGGGTAAACTGCGCTGAATTGGCAAACATGAAATTTCGCGCGACAAAGCTCCGAAAACGCGAACGTCAGGCAGGCCCATCACTCAACGGCCATTAATTTCAGTGCCCGCCCACAACGGGTGAAAACAATCAGCGATTTCTTGGGTCGACATCGATCTATTCAACTGCAGAGTTGCCGTTTGAGACGTGCGTCCTCAGTCGTGCTCTGAAGATGTATTAGACTTTGAAGAAACGGCGCAACGTGCGTGATTTCCAAATCGGCATCGTAGTGTATAGCTCATGAAAAAATATTGTAATCGTTCGACCATACTGACCAGCGGACGCGCATACGTTTATTTCCCAGAAATGCAAAAGCTACGCCGTGGCATTGATACGTTGGGGGCCCCATCAGGACTTTTTATGCTCCGTCTTCACTGTTGAATCTTGTGCAACTGCACGATAAATAGAGCATGCACAAACCAATGAACGTGCGAGATGCTGCACAACGCAATTATTCATCTTTCCGCTCTAGGTAGGAGGCGCGGCTAACGCTTGTGTGAAAGATATCTTGACCGCGTATAAAGGGGAGGTAAAACAATACAGTGTTTAGTGAGGATTATGATATAGCAGCTGTGATTAGGAACGGGAGTCCCTCGACAGTGACGGTGAAGGCAGGAACATATGTATGGACGCAAGGGAGAACTGCACGGCGATTTGTCTGGTGTGTTGGCACACATTTAGACAACTGTAATAAAAATTGCCATTTCAGGAAGGCGAACCAGCAACTTTTTCAGTATGCTATGCATGAAATGGGATTCATATTGTTGCAATCTGCAAGCGATAACCGGGAAATTTACGCGTCTAGCCTATTACGTCATTGCCTGCACCCTCCCCCTCACCCTACCTTTAAGAGAATGCAAATCTCGAGAAAAAAAAAACTACCACTTAACTTAGGAAGCTGTATATCGTTTCAGTAGAGTTAGTTCTCCTTGGAATGCCGCCCTCCAGTCACTGTAATCTCGTGCATCCTCCAGATGAGCAGCGTATGCAATCCAGGTGCTTTCTGATCGCAGTGGTGTTTACCTTGGTGTTTGCACTTTTCCTATATTTACTCTCACGTGTTCATTCACAGGAAAAGGAATTGTTGCTTGTAGGATGAGCTGTGGCACTGGTGCGATGCTGTGGATTTGTGCCATCCCTTCTTATTTTCCTTATTTCTTCATTGTAATTGAGAAGAATACGGCCGCCAGCTCGCTAGTGTGATGGGCTCTCTTGCGCGCCACTTACATTCCACGGTATAACAGAGAGCTGAGCTAGTTGGTAAGTATTCATTCTAAAAAGACAGCGTTTGTGGCGTCCTGACTTCTCTCTTGTGTCCGTGTTTGCACGCCCTGTCTTTTTAGAATGAATTCCACGGTTTATAATTCCGTTTAAGATATTAGAGTAACGCCGGATCATATGTCCTGGTGCGTAGTGTACGGGTCTCGGGAAGGACAGGTCGCGGGTTATATTAGTGGTCCAATCAATGGCGCAGAAATCATTCTGCTTTATTGTCCTCGCTGTCATCTCGCCAACGGCTACATTTTATGTATGCTGCAAGGCTCCACAAAAGTCTCAGATTTCTGCAAGACCTCGTTTGAAGCATACATAAATACTAGGGGTGTGCGAATATTCGAGTTTCGAATTCGAATCGAACGATACCTAATCGAATGATTCGATTCGACTTTCGAATAGCTAGTATTCGAAGTTTCGAATAATTCGACAGGACGAATATCTAAAACGCGACAAAGGTCAATGGTGCAACTTTTTTAGGGTGGCATGGCTAAAGATAACGCTAACGTCGTTACAGTCGACCTTTCGTTAAAACTTTCAGTGATATCCTGGTTCAAAGGCGAGCGTATGTTTATTTTAAAGGAGACTATGTCACTTCTGCACGTAAAAAAACACACACAAGAAAACTGCCAAGGCCTTCACAGCTTCGCTTCCGAAACGAAAGCACGGACGTCTTGCGTAGTTATAGGTCGCGTATGCCGCAAGCACCATAATACGTCCGGACTTGACCCGCGAAATGCTCGCTGATTGGCTTCACATGGAAAAATTTGTTCACGCTGTGTCACTTGCCGCACCACACCACACGTTCAGAAACGTCCATCGTTCCGGCGCGCAGTTAGAACACTGCTGTGAACGGGCGCCCGAAGGTTTTGGGAACCTGAGCACTTAATGACGATGAATCACAACATTACCGCTGTTGTTTCTTTCAATTTTCCAAATAAAATTTGGTATTCGATATTTTCGGCCACTATTCGGCACTATTCGATTCGAGATGAAATTTCACTATTGGCAAATCCCTAATAAATACGTCATATAAGCATTCAAGCTTGGAAGAAAATTTTCATTTCAACCTTTCCGAACATCAACAAAATGCACTGCAGGTAAGCATGCACCGAAGGAAACCGGTACTATCATACGTAAACAAGAAACCATATACTATCGCTATCTATTCTTTAAGCACTGGTTATATTCTGTCCTATAGCTATGTTTGTGATTGATAAACCATGCAAATCGATTCTCAGAAAACCACGTTTTCCGTTTAACTACGTGCCTAATTAATAAGAAAGCTGAACGAAAACTTCACCTATAGAACTCGAGGTGTGCATTGTATAAGCACGTTCCATACAAACGCGTTCCATACAAACACACTTTGCCAATCATATACCGGGCATACGCATAAACAAACACGATTCATCATCTGAAATTGCTTTGCGCCTGTGTCTTGTTCCCTCATCGTTTCTGCTCTCACCGTAAAGCGTGCACGCGCCCATGCTGTCTGAGTGTTCCCATCAACTGCAGGCCGTTCTTGGTCGGAGCGCAATTTAAGCGCGTGCTTCAACGCTGGTGCTAATTGCTTTCTCTGACGGCGCCCGGTACCCGTGAGAACTTCGCTCTACAATGGGCAGCAAAGTCTGAGCCCTCCAGAAGAGTAGCGCCGCTTCACTTGGCGGGGCCGTGGGCGCGTGCGAGCGTGATCGTGGGATCTCGGCAGCAAAGCCTCACTCAGCGTCACGTCCTGGCCGTCCAACCACGCTCGACTGGCCCGTCAAGCCGTGGCTGCTTCGTCGCGGTATGCTTTCTCCCGGCTTCCTTGTTTGAACAGAGCTCGTCGGAAGTTCTAGCAACGTCGACGAGCGGCCCCTTCGCTTGCACTCCGCGTCCCTGCGCTCCTCGAGCTGGCACCATCTGAGCGAGAACACGGGAAGCGACGCAATGGCTACTGAATCCCAGTTAAGTGGAATGCCCAGAAGTGCGAAACGACAGTTGAGGGTGAAGTGGTAAGAGTAGTCTTAACACGCTTAATTTGGGCTCAGCGGGAGTGCACTGCTCGCGCCTCTTCAACGCCTCGTCCTTCTATATATAGCATCTCTCGCACCCAGCCGTCCGAGGTGCCACACGAAAAATGTCGGTGAAATAAGTCAGGCAGCGAAAATTCACACGGACGACACGGTGACGAAGTTAGCTAGGCAAAACAGAAAAAAATATCGCGAATGAGATCGGTGCCTGAAACAAAGAGCGCGACGGCGGACACGTCCTGCTGCGGCAGCTCGCAGGACCCCTTGTTCGCCCGGATGCTTTGCCACGCTGCGCGGCCATGTCGGTTTTGACAGTGCCGGGAAGCGAGCAAGCCTCCCAGTGAGCATGTCAGTTCGGGTTAAATGAGCTTTGAGCTTTCTTCCCTGAGAGAGGCGCGGCGGTTCGGCATTCGTGCTCGCGGACCCCTCGCCCGCACCACTGAGCGAGAGAGCGTTTCTTTTGCCGCCACAACCAGTTTCTGTCTTCTGCGTGGGAGGTTTCGATCGCTCGCCCTGCAGCACCAGCCCAGAGGCTGCTGCTCCGCACTCATTGGGGCTTTATTTTCTTGCCTTCGCGCCGTTTAGTTTTCAGCTTGGCAAATATAACTTTTTTTTTTTTCCCGTTTGAACTACGCCTCCATTCGACGCACGTGGGCCAGCGGCGCGGTTTTTGTTCAATTAGAGAATGGGCCTGGATTTAAACTTTGAAAGGGGCCGCGGAACGGCTTTCTTTTTTACTTCTTCAACCGCTATACACACACGCCTGCATGCCTGTCCCTTTTTCTGGCTGCGTTTCCCGTCTACTGAGCTCACAACCATTCCCTGAGGGACAAGCTCACTTTGCTTTTGCGTCACGCTTTCGAGCCATCCTCATTTTTGTTTTACGTTCACTTTTAAGCTCTTTCATTATTGCTGCCCCTGGTGTTTGTAAATTGCGGACGGTGATCAAAAACAAAATGCCCCTTGTTTAGCCTTTCATTTCACGAAAGTTCGTGCGTCTGTGTTCGCACGCGCGGAGGCAATGCACAACTGCTTTTCTTTGTCAGTTTAGACTTCTTAGTTTTCGCTCTGTTGTCAGCACGATTCATCTCCCCTGGTCGGCTCAGCAAGTTGAGATGGATATTGTTGCTCGGTTCTGCGTAATCCCTTCCCGCGTTTTCCTCAAACAAGGCGGCAAAACTCGGATACGCAGCAACTTTTCCTGCGCATACTGGGCGCATCTTCATCACCCACCCAAGTCTCGACTTGCCAACAATCTCTCCCCCCCACAACTCTCTCTCTCTCTCTCTCTCTCTCTCTTCGGGATCATGCCTGCGTAAGGCTGGTGAGCCCAACACAGTTTTCATCAATCAACGTAGACTGTGGCTTTGTTTCTGCTGCGGTATACGAGAACGGTTCTCTTATTGACCGAAGAGGATCATGCGGGGAGGAAGCTGGGCGGCTAAGCCAATTTGCTGAAGGCAGCAACTCATGTCACTTAAAAGATTGATCCTTTGTTTTAGTTTAAACAAATTACTTCATTAGGTACGCAGAAACTGCAGGCTTCATTCGCAGGGAATCCTCGCTTACGACTGATTTCACATACTATGCCCGTTGCCACTAAAATGTAAGATTGTACATCACGCAACACAATGTAGGCTAAGTCGTAAAGGAGCGGCATTTGTTTTCTAGTCCGTTCGCTTTTGTCGTTGGATATTCCTCTTATCCGTAAAGAAGTGGGTCTTCCCGCCGAACGAACTCTCGCGGTCGAACCGCATAAACAACACATTATAGTCACGAAAAGAGCGGCAGCCGTAGCTAGCGATATCAAGTAATCGGCTGAATATCCAGCGTCAAACTTGAAGCAATGCAGGTTGTATAGGAAATACGTTTTACCGCCCAGCGGAACGAAGGAAATGACCACATCTTCCGTTCCGGAACAGTTGGCTCACGTCCCGCCAACTGTTTCTTCAACGCCTGTCGACAAGGGGAAGGCCGGGAGCGAAGTCGGGCATTGGGTGCCGCGCGACGAAAGGTCTCGAACGCGAAGAAGCGTAGACGCTCGTGACGAGCCTTGAAACGCCAAGCGGGACGCTTCCCGAGCGTAACTAAGTTGTGCTGTCCCGCGAGCCACGGAGAAAAGGAGGACGCCTGAGCGAGCGTCGATCTTGCAAAAGATAAAAGAGAGCGGACGTTTTGTACTTCTGGGGCTCAGGGAGAAAGCGCGCTGTCGGTGCGCTCGATCGCGCGGGCACAGTCAGCGAGGTGGGCCGCGCTGCAACGAATGATGCGATATAGAAAGCGACAAGGACTGCAACAGCTGTCCCTGCCTCGGCGCAATCGGCTCACAGGACGGAAAATCTGACGCGAATTTCATGGCGCTGTCCGGCCTGGCGTTTCGAATTGGGCATTGAGTGCGCAGACCCGTCCATTTGTCGGCTGCAAGCCGGAGCCGAAGTGGTATGGGAATTGGCCAGTGTGTCAAGAGGGACACGGGGTCTTTGTACGAAAGTAAGGCAGAAGTTGACAGTAAAGTGCGGATTTATTGGCTCGTAATATTGGGAAGGGCAGGGTAAGGAAACGATCCATGACTCAGCATGCGTCAGTTCGGCGCATATACGCATGCGACAATTTCTTTCTGTCGGTTACAATAAACCAATAAGCTGTACTTGCACATATCTGCATAAGGCGTGACTTTCTGGTCAAAATATGCTTGAAGTTTCCTATTTGTACAGGTTCCCGGAAAGAAGTAACAGGGTGGTGGTTTTGCCGTAGAATTAAATATTAGAGTAAGGGACCGTTCAACGGTTGATTAATTATGTGCAAGGGTGTTGCCTTTGTAGGGAAGGTAACGTGACGGCGGCCGACGTGGCCGTGCCATCGTCGCTGTTTTATTGATGGATGAATGCGAGAGGCTGAAGCAAAGTGGCTGCGGCGTACAGCCAGCCCCATAGCGTTCTGTTCTTTTCTCGTGGCTCGTGCGCCTCGATCCACGCGGCGCTCCTCGTCTTTATCCGAGGCTGGCCGGCCGCGAGCGGCGCGGTGCTACACTCTTTTTGCGCTGCTTTCATCGCCGCTCAGCACCCATAGCTCGTGTCTGGCAGAACCCGGAACAGGCACTACATCACTTTCGCCGTCGACAATTCGTTGAAGCTGAGGACGAGCACACGCCCGTAGATGCTCCAACTCGCGCACATTGTTAAATGCTTCGGACGCTGTACCTGCGCGCCACTTTAGCCGAGCCACCAGTGGCCGTAGGGGTTCTCGTGCAGACAAGGCGCCAACGCCTGGTAGCCGGAAGTGAGAGCGCCCGATCGGGAAGGTCGCGGATGGCCGATCTCTTTTGCGGGACGCGAGCATTGAACTGCACGCAACGGAGATTAGGCGCAAATCTCCGGCGCCGCCTGATGAGCGGCCGCTCGGGGCAGCTTCGCGAAGCACCTCCCTTGTTAGGCGCACCCCGTGGCTGGTATGCCACGCACGCGCGCGTGCGTGATTCCCGGGTTTCCGCGCGGCAGACCCTTGGGCCTCGCTTATTCGGTTGCTCCACAGCTGAGCAGATCGGAAGAGGAAGCGGCTCGGCTACGACACCCAGCAGGCATAAATAAAGAATGAGAACACGCAAAGAAAAAGGCGCGAGCAGGCATGTACAAAGGAAGCACAAATGAAAGCAGGCTTCATCGAAGGAGCATCGTATACGAGCCGTTCAGGATCGCCGCTGTTCGCACAGCGAGCTTAATGCACAAGTGAGAGAGACCAGTGCCGCGACACTCCCTTCAGAGACAGGAAATCGACACACGAACGAGTGTAACCAAAACAGCTCACTTTATGGACAGCGTGCTTATGGACATGACCATAGTCGCAATGACATTTGACGCCTTCATAGACATCTTTCCTTCTTTCACACAACGTGTCCCCTTCCTACGTACTGTGTAGCCAACTAGAGGTTTGCTATGGTTGACCATCCCGTTTGCCCTTTACATTTCCCTCTCTCTACATACACATAGTCAAGTACCGTGAAAGGTCTTGGATTCCCCTTGGGGAGCTCCCATGACAACCAATTAGCTCTAAGTTGGCATAATACTAGAAAAAAATTAAGAAATTATAAACGATAGTTCAGAGCTTCTAACTCGTACACCTATGAAAAGGTCACTCTGTACTACCAGCGGGACGTCTTTCCTTAATGCTAACTGACCATACACACGAACACTGTCAGGCTGACTGGAGTCTCTTCATCTCTCCAAACAGGAATGTATCTGAACTTCTTGAACTACGGCACCGCGGGTGGCAATCACAGAACTATGTAACGAATGAAAATCAAATGCTGTTTAATATCAGCCAAGGCAAAACTGTCATGCATATTAATCCAATTAAGCTAAGAACAACTTGTGCAATTAAAGAAGCGAGAAATTCTCGCATTTATACAAGCGATGTTTTCACTATACATGCAGATTTTGTTGTATACATTGCACTATTTTGCTTATGTTTTACGCAAACACTTGCCGCCGTATAGTTAATTTTTTTATGAGAAAGCGTTTCGTTCCTGCGCTCCTCATGGCACGTTCACGTGAATCCGCGTGCCGCCCTGTGTTGCCAGCATGCCCACTGCAGCAGAACTAGGCGATACGTGGTAAAAAGAGACAGCCGACTCATCATACCGCTCTCAAAAAGAGAGTGTCGCGCTGCCGCCCTCGAGAGGCGGATTCTCAGCCAACTAATTACGTGGTTCGAGTCACAAATGAGTCGCTTTGCGCAGCGACTGCAATTAGAACCGCGGGCCGGCTGCGTCGCGCACCGTCTGCACCCCCTCCCTCCGCGAAACTCGCGGGCCGCGGAAGCAGCGGCTAGCGGCTCGGGTTGGCGCGGCTCATGACGGCCGATCCTTTTCGCGATTGCCGGCTGACTGGCCTCTCGCCGTCGAACTCTTCCCGGGACTTCCCCGCGCGACTGCGGCAGGGGGTCCTTCATTTTGCGCCGCGATAAATCATTGTCTTCCTGATTTATTGCTTATCAGTCTGGAGCAGGCAAGCGGAGAGGAGATCCTGGCGCACGACCCAGGACTAGCGGTCATAGTCTGTGGGCGGGAATCTCCGTCTGGCTCGCTGTTCCTACACGGCCGGCCAGATGGAATCGGCGTTTTCGGTCTCGCGTTTGGCCGCCCAAACCCCCTCATCCTCTGGAGCAATCGCACTCTTCGCGCGTGGCCGTTGTTTGTTTCCCCGACGTCTCCTGACGTAACGCTACCGGGTGCGTGCCCAGACGTCGACCGCAGCCTCCCTGTAGCATGCGGCTCAGCTTGGCCACCCCCCTCCCCCTCCCCACCGCCATGCAGCTCAGTAGCGCATCGTCCAATGCGCATTTTGTCCCTGGCACCAGTCGAGAGGTACCCCATTATTTACGTCTTTGTCGGCACGGCATGGGTTTTCCGGTGCTTCCCTTTCTCTTTTTTTTTTTGTCTTTTTCTGTTTGCGCAAGAAAGAGGAATCTGTTATCTGCTTTTAAATAATGGAAAGACGAAACGGGTCGTGAAGCGATTCAATTTCGTCTTTCATATTAAAGTGTAATTTTCTTTGAAAATATGCCACGAAAGGAAAACTAAAGAGGTGATAGAAAAAGAAAGGAGGAGGGGAGGTGATGATCTGAAAAAAAGATAAAAAGGCAGTGCTCGGAAAATGTTACGTTTATTGTCAGTTGTCAAGTTTTATGCCAAATAGAGAATGATGACCTTTCGTGTCTGCGCAGAGAGACAAAGAGAGCTCGGAGTCAGTGTGCGTGCTGCTTCTTTTTCGTTTGAAGAGACAGATGCTGCATCAGTACACTCCTGATGTTACAAAACGCTAAGATGCGCCGAAAATAGAAAGCATGTACTTTAGCTGTCGACTAACGCTGTTTGCTGTTTTGTATAAATGTGCGGTCCACGTACGCCACCGTATCATCCCTGCGTTCTCGCACAAGTAGTCCCTTTCGCAATCGGCATTCCGGCTACTGCTACAGTCTGCTTGACACGCTGACTGGCTAGAGCGACCTGATGATGCCGAAGGCCTTCAATGACTCTCGCCGCTGATGTTTCGACTACGCGCCACCCTAAAAATTTAGTTCGCAAGTGTATATTCATGTCAGAGCAAACAGCGCGTTGTCGTTTTGTAAGCGCCCGCCATGTCAGGCTTGCTGTTGTGTCTGGTTTCTCTAATGCCGAATTTCTAAACGACTATGCTGTTACATCTTCTAAAGAAAGAAAGAAAATTTTCTTTCGACGCCAATGTCTAGGTCTCACTCAAGGGAGTGACTCTTCGCTATTCTCTGTGTGATACAACATGTCTCCTTTTTTGTAGCGTTAGCTACACTTGCCTAGCCGGCGCCGATTTCGCGTGGATCCTCATGAGCCGTGCTGCGCGTGCGCGAGGATCAATGATGTCACACAGCTGGCTCACCGCGAACTCACGCGCTTTCCGCCACCGCCGCGCGCGACTCGCCGCTGCTGGTCTGCGCATTCGAGAGGAGTTACGTCGTAGCCATGGTAGACACACTGGCACCAGCGCGCGCACAGCTATTCGCCCTCGCTGTGCAGTCGCCGTCTGACACTGCGCTAGAGCTGATTGATAGCGCCTCTGACTGGCGTTTGCAGGTGGGTAACGCCATGGAGAAGGAGAGCGCAAATGCTGCTCAACGGTGCATAATAGCCGAGAAGCTTATCTCATCGGATCCCGAAGTAGTTGCCTGGCAATTAGCGGTTCAGCGTACGAAGAATGAACAGAAGAAGGCTAATAATCCTAGACAACCTGGAAAGCTAAGAATAATCAGCTGAACCTTTGCTAACGCCACGTATATCCTGGCATAGCCGAGCTAAGCCGCTGCAATTTTTTTTTTTGATGTCACGTTGCCATTTCACAACAAAAGCCCGAAATGCGTTTTGTGTTTCTGAGACCAGCGCTTCGTGTGTTAAAAGGCCGCCTTCACCGCACAAGAAGCGCCTCGGTGAAACTTCCTTTCGTAACTAAAAGAAAACTATGTGTAAATAAAACTTACAACCCACCGCTGTCGTTTTCTAGTTTTCCGCGCAAAGTATTTTCCGAAATGCTCGCATTTATGTACATACCTTATACGAGCTCATATGTTGCAAATGCGTGAATACAACGCAATGAGCAAGTGAACTGCGGGAGAAATCGAGGATAAGGAGCATGCATATGCGTAGGCGAATCAATAAACACGGGACTGAGCGGACAACTGAAGCCACATTGATTTACGCTTGTAATTTACTTCGCTCAAACAAAGCAGGCATTTCAATTCCGGGGCGAAGGGATGGAGGGGAACCCTCCAGTAAGGGACCTGTTATAGTACGTGACGTTAGACCAGGGGTCCTCAAGCTCACCTTAGCTAGCGGGCCGCAGTCATAGATTTAGTCGTGCTAGGGCCGGGACAGTAAAGAAGGTTGGAGCGGGGGGATTGAACGAAACGTCAACTGACGTTGCCATCTGAAAGAAGATTTCCCTTCCCAGTCTCATATGTGGGTCATTTCTGAAAAGGATTGGGTCTCAGGACTCGAGGAACGTCGATACCGATATCCAGAATGGCTGAAGTCCGGACGCTGATTCTGAAATAGAGAGTTTTTGTTGCGCTGTTATAATTCAACACATGGATGACTGGATGGGGTGCCTCACTAAAATATATATAACGAAGGCAGGCATGTGCGGCCCCCCGGGTCGCGTGTTTGAGACCCTTGCGTTACTCTATAAACCAACGACACTACCAGATAATAAGCTCATGTACTATAGTCGACATGGTTTTGCTCTATTTCGCATCGCAGTGTTACAGTGAATCACAGTGAATTACAGTGAATCACAGTTACATCACAGTGAATGAATGAGGTCGCCTTGTAGCGGCAAACTTTGGGACGTTAAACCCCAGATATTATTATTGTAGCGGCAAATGTACACTTGGCGATGCCAGTACCTGGGTTTTCAATACGATTACGGCTGTGGCTCTCATAAATTTAAGCGGCGCATTCTTGATATCGAGCCATCCTGAATAAAATATGTGGAAGCACGCGCCGACCTGTCTAATGCACTAATATTAGCTTCGCTGTCTTGACGGGCCACGGCTTGAACTCATTATTTTCATTTCATTTCTCATCTTCTACCCCCCCCCCCCCGCCCTTCCCCGCAATCTTTCTTCTGGAGCCAACCTCCTAAACCACGATGAAAGCGATTACGTTGTCATTTCCACCCGTTCTGGTGAAACAAAACGTTCGATGTCAGAGTATCCTCCATGCACATGGCACATGACACATGTAGACATTGACTGAAAGGCGTATACGTCACATATAGAACAAAAGGCACGGCAATGTATACAGACGAATGACCGCCATCTCTTAAAACAATATTTTACGCTGTGATGACGATGAAGAATGGTACACCTCCATAGCTGTGAATGACAGTTTGACTGTCAATCACGACTCTCCCCCCTCCTCTCCACCTGTCTTTTTTCTTTTAACAAAAATGTACAGTTTCGTTAATTAGGAACAGATTTCTGTAAAAGCCAGCCTTCCTTTGGCAGACTTGCCATTCAATCTCTTCGCTTGCATTACTTGAAGAAATGGCAGTTCAGGTCCGACGAGTACGGACACAGCTTTCGCGCTAAAACGTCAATGAGCGATTGGTTAATTAACAAATTACAATTTACGTACACTTGGGTACGTTTTGAAACGGCTGTAGCGCTCAAGCCGGTTAATAATGCTGGCAGACCCATTCAGGACATGTCCCGACACTAGCGCTATTGTTTTGACAAATGTGCGATTTTTTTCTTCTGTAGCATATATTGACGTCCTCCTAATTACTTCCCCGAAATTCTTCCCTCGCGCGCTTCCTGAACACACAAAGTGACAGGACAATTTATTTAGCAGCAGAATTTGGCAACGGATCGTCGTAATTTCTCCTAATTGAACGCGCATTTCGTTCTCTCCACGTTCAAATATGCAATTGCGACATGTAGCCTAAAGCGTATTTTTAAACAACCAACAAAACTATGTAGATGACCTTATTGAATAACCATAAGTGTCTTACGAGCGCGTCAGTTTCTTCGAGTAATCCAGCAGAAATTACCTCTGCGTAATCTATGTACGGCAGTTGAAAAAAAAGCTATAAAAACCTGTGGGAATTCTCGTCCTTTCAGAGAATGAAGGTGTCGTAATTAAAGCAGTACGGTGAAAATAAAGAAGCTGAACTACTCCAAAAACATTCGAGCCGTTGAATACCGCAATTAGTGCGATAACCACAGATTAGCCCTTTAATTATATATAATAGGTGCTCCAATACTATGGCTCCAATTCCAGGGTATCTGTCTGCGAACTACAGGGGTACTTGGTTCCCTTCACCGATAACTGGAAGTCTCTCCTTTAAGACTGCGGTGACACCCGTGTATTTTGCGCACTCTTGTGGAGATTATTACTTGAAAATCATGACAGATTCCCATCTATATTTTATATCAAAAGCTGAATTCTAGGAGCAGACGAAGGGCTTAACTGCTCTAATTGCAAACTCTGGTTTGGAATGACTCGATTTCTTACAAATGAAAATAAAAACAAAAAAAAAACAAAAAAGAAGGCCAGGCCTGCGCGGAAAGCGCAGCACAGTCACAGCGAAAGCTGGAAGAGCGGCATAAATTTCTAGAGCCCGCTATAAACTCTCTTGGGGCTACTAATACAAGTACACTAGCAACGTACCCACTACGCCACAAATAATTGTTGTGAAGCTGGGAAGCGCCCACTACGCCATTATTCGTCATTCTGCGGAGAACCGAGGCATCACCTGTAAGGCATTGTGTGCACTTTGTTGATGCGACGGCTGATGACGATGAAGAATTATGGCTGAGCCCTTTGCAATGGGTTGGAAGCTTTAAACGACCGACTAGTTACGTAATTCGCATTGTGTGACGCCCGGTCGTTATTTCACTCTCCCACCATGCTACATAACATACGTTAACATGAGAAAGAAAGAGAGAGAGGGAAAGAAGTTTATTGAGACCCTGAGGGAACGGATCATGGGGGCGTTATGGGCTTCCTTGGCAACCAATAGAAATTCACTTGCGAGGAACCAACTGCGCTATAAATCATCATAATTTCTGTGAAATAGGGAAGCAGCCACTATGCCATTTTTTTTATTCTACGGAGAACCATGGTACCCGCTAAACGCCTGTAAGGCATTATGTGGACTTTGTTGATGCTGTGGCTGATGACGATGAAAAATTATGGCAGAGCCCTTTGTAATGGGTTGGAAGCATTAAACAACCCACTCGTTGCGCAATTCGTATTGTGCGAGGCCTGGTTACAGAATTCGCGTTGTGTGATGCCTGGTTGTTATTTTACTCTTCTACAACGCTACTTACGTATGTTAATGTGGTTTCTTCCCGACATGAAGCCTGTACAGGGTCTCCTTGCAAACTAGCTTCAAGCACCGGCATGGCTCTGAGGTCGGGCTCCAACGCAGATGGTCGACGTTCGGATCTCATTCCATCCTGGACATTTTTTTCTTATTTCCATTCTTTTTCTTATTTCGCGCGATATCGGTTACGGACACCGGCGGCGGCGGACAACTACGGCGCCAAAAACGGCCCTTGTGATCTCATAACAGCTTTCGCTGCAAAAGTAATTTTTAGTAATCGCTAACCTGTAGGACTTCCTTGCTTGCTGCGCTCCCAAACGGGGTACAGACAAACAGCTTCAATTCAACGATTCATATTCGCTTTCCGTTCACCCATCTCAAGTGTTCTTAACCACAAAGAGAAGCGTCGAGACGCACAGCAAAATATGTATGACAGTTCATACATTGAGGGGTTCATTTGGTTTAAATAACGGGAAAAGCCTCTCGGGATGTTGTTAGCTTTTTACATGAGTGTGTAAAGCTGAACCCTTAGCATTGCATGAGCTACGAAGTAGTCTTTCAGAACACTGACGATAAATAAATCGAAGCATCATTAATTTACTCCACTTTTCAATAGGTATTAGGCTAATAAAAGCAAGAATATGACGACTATCACGCACCAGGATAACGGCGAACAACGCTTGAACAAATCGTTTGAAGCCTTATTGACATGCACTCAGACAGCGCACTCAGACAGGGCGGGCGATGTGTCAGCCACAGCTACTGCAGTCGAAGCCATCCATGGTCAAAAATCAAACAAAATGAGAAACGCCCAAGTTTTTTTTTTTTTTAGTACAAGCCCTCAGCGTTCCTTAGAGGTATACGGGCGTTTGCGCAGAAGGGTGCAGCGTCGGGCTTCAAAACAGCGCTGTTGCTGCGGTCACGTGGCACGCTCAGTACGTGCTTAGAAATCTTGTACGAATGTTCTTACGTTGTTCCTCAAGCTACGTAGAGAAACGCCCGATCAAAAGTCAGCCCGCCAGTAAAGTTCTTGCTGTTTCCCACGCGAGAAGTACATATAGAAAAACAAAAACTTTGTAACAGCGGCAAGAAATCTTTCAAGGTTTGGCGCATCACGTTTCTAAAGGAAATTGCATTTTTCGTTCGAGATTCGGACCACGAAACATGCGCGGCCTTCTTTTGAGAAAGGAACGGCGGAAAAAAAGAAATAAATCGCCATTGGTTGGGCGTACGGCGCATAGACCTGAAGTAAGCAACGGATAAACGTTAGCGGCTTAATTCTTTTTTTTTTTTTTCGTCTACATACCGTTTTCCCCCATTTTCGGTATGAGTGCGGCGAGTTTCTTCGATTTCGCCGTTTCTCCCTAAAACTCATCTCGTGCATAAACGGCGTGCGCGGAAATGCGTTTGCCCGAGGCTCGGCGTGAGCCTCGCAATTTTTTTTCTATCCTACATCCGTATGGAAACGATTTTATTTTGCGTTCCGCCAAATCGCGCCCTCCGTGGCGTGGAACGTCTCCCCGACTTGGGTTTAATCTATCACCGACAAAATTCCTGAGATTTTTTTTTTTTGTCTGTTTTCTTTGTGGCTGCTTCCGGGTGTGTGGCTGTCTTCAGCGTCTCGCAAGTTCCGCATGTTCCATGAACGCATGCAGCATGCCTAACTCCGTCGCCCCAAACACGGAAGCGAACTCTGCTGACGCCTGATACGCGCTGCTTGTCGGTCACGTTTTTTTTTTTTTCTGCTACCGTTAGGTCTAAAGGTCATTTTCCTTTTCGCAGCTAGAACGGTTGTATACCAGAGGCATGTTATTCTTACGAACTTTTTTAATTATCTGGTTATGCGAAATATGTCTCCACTCTTTTTGCACTTTTGGCAGCCAGGCGTCGGAAGCTCAGAAGCTTTCAAAGCCTTGCAGAGACGGTGCTCTTTTGTCCACACATTCCGCCAGAACCCAAGCATTTCGATCTTATGAAAACTGTTGGGAGCGCCTGCCCGCGGGCAGGGAAACAGAAAGGAAATGGAAACAGCCTTGTTGTGGGGGTGCACGGATGGCTTGATTGAAACTCTTTTGTGTAAACAGACCTATCCGCGGGCGCCACCGACAACTAGACTTTTTCTAACTGCCATAGTTTCGTATTTACCGCGTTTCTTTCGTTTTCGGTAGGGGTGTGCGAATATTCGAAAGTTTCGAATATTCGTCGAATATTACATTCAAAATATTCGTATTCGATTCGGAAATTGTGTATTCGAAACGTTTCGAATATTCGATGACTTCGAATATTCGAAAAATTCGAATATGGGATTCGATAATCATGCATAAAATAACTCGTCTTCCATATTTCTGCTGCATTCGTATAGCTAAAAACGTTGCCGAGAGGAGCGGCAAACATCGTAAGTACACGGAGGCACGATATGTGCCTGCGACGAGTGCCCCAATACGTATGATTTATTGCTGGTGCATCTCCGACGTGCAGCGCTGATGGCGATCATGCAACTATACATTTTCAATATTATGCGGCCGTAACGTGCCGCACTACCATTCGTTCTCTATGCGGGACCACTTCTGAAGAAAGACAGTGACCCAAGTGACTGGTGGCGGACTGTAGGCACCTTCAGATACCCCAGTCTGGCAAAGCTTTGCCCCATGTACCTCCCTATACCAGCCACTTCTGTTCCAAGCGAGCGTGCCTTTTCAGTGGCAGGGGGGGGGGATGTCTCTGTTAGAAGGGAGCGCCTGCTGCCTGATCATGTGGAGCAACTCATGCCAACATCTAGTCATTACTTTCATTGTGCCGTGATATTTGCTTGTGTTGTGATGTGCATTGTGCTAGCCTGGACATTGTGTTCTTGAGATAGCAGTGTATGTTGTGTTGCCAGTCAGGCGGGTAATGTTTGTTTTTTTTTTCAAATAGCTACATGTTAAATAAAATATTGTTACTGTGGAGACAAACTTCCTTTGATATTCGATATTCGATTCGATATTCGAAGGTGGATATTCGTATTGGATTCGTATTCGAAAAATTTGATATTCGCACACCCCTAGTTTTCGGCAGTTTCGATCACATTTACTTGTTTTTCCAACTCGTGCGCTAATGTATACACAGCTGCCTGTATAGGATAACACACACACACACACACACACACACACGCACACAAAAAGAAGCTGAATTTCGGTGGTTTATCGTCGTTTTTGTTCCTATCGTCATTGTTATTCGGCTTTCCGAGATAACGCCACGCTTCACGTTCACACACTCGACGTATAAGCTGTGTTTATTCAAAAGCTTTTCTGCGCTCGCGCCTAGCAGGCGTCAACTTTATACCGTAGCGCAAAATAAAAAGGCGTCCACGTGTATTGTAAGAACTTTTTTTTTAACTTACGTAACGTACGTTTGGTTGGATTTGTTTGGCTAAATATTTTCGGACAAGTATTTTGACGAACAGTTTAAAGTTCCTGCACTGCTTCTTTGGAGTCAATGAACTTTCATGAATTTCGGAGAAGTTCAAGTTTGTCTTCAAGGAGGCAACAAAGAAAAACGGATACAAACGGGCAAAAATAAGCAAAAGGTTTTTTTTTTCGCACAACTTACAGTATCTCCTTTGTTCCTGCGTCAAGCTAATCCAGCGTTCAGTACTTCGTTGCGGATTAGTTTGTTCATACTGAGGAAAATGGTTGATACTGCGCTCTAACATATTTCTCTATCCAATGCACTCTTCTTCAATCTTCACGTATCATGCGCAGCACATTACGTAGTCAGTAAATGCAGCGCTTTCAGTCGTTGATTAATTTGAACTCGCACTGATACCTGATAGCCTGCTGGCAAGCTCATCCTTTATTGATCCCCTCGCGAAGGTGCTGCGCCCGGATTTGATCTCGGCACCTGCAGGAGGAATTTTCTTCCAACTGCGACGTTTGTCTTTCTGGTATAACAAAGCCAGATCCCTCTGCGCCGCTTCGCTGCAGTCGAGACGACGCTAAGTTCTTCTGATGCGAAATTTACCCCACCTCGTGGATTTGAGTACAACTAGACATTCTGAATGAAATGCCACACACGCAAACAAAGCCCACAACGAGTTCGAAACTTGTTAAGGGCACTGGAGCAATGCGAAGGCTGTCACGGGTAGCCTAATTTTTCTTTTGTCTCTTCGATTAGAGCCGAGCAGGCCGCGGTGGCTCTCGCTTTACTTGACGAGAATAGCCATCAAATCTACACCGATTCTCGCGCGGCTGTCAGAGCCTTTGCATCAGGTTCCGTTTCCGCCGAGGTTGCACACATCCTAGGTGACAGAGTCATTTCCTCACACATCATCACGTGGTTTCTGGCTCATCTCGGGTCGCACTTATCCTCTCTGACTAACCTCAACGAGGTCGCCCACACCCGCGCGCGCGAGCTAACCCACCGCGCCGGGTTGGACGGAGGCGGTACCTCGGGGACTGGTCGGGACGTCTTTCGAGATCCTTTATTCGCGTTCAACGAGGTTTCTAAGCACCACCAGCTGTCTAGGCGAACGTTTCCTCTTCCGCACGAGAAACTCTCCAGGCCTCAGGCTGCCACGCTTCGAATGCTGCAGACCAGGTCTTATCCTAGTCTATCAACCCTAAGTTCTTACACGGATGCTTTTGAATCGAACTGTCCCGATTGTGGTGCGAGAAGCAATTTAGATCACATGCTCTGGCGGTGTCCCTCCTTACGGGGCCCTCAACGCCTCACTGAAGAAGAGTGGTGCTCCGAGCTAAGGAGCTCGAATCTACTACACCAATTAAGGGCCGTCCAGAGGGCCCACGACGCGGCAGTGAGGCTTGGCCTCCCCGTCCCCACGTGGGAGCGGCCCGCGGCGCTGCCGCCCTGAACGGCTGCGGTGCTCCTCAGGACTATCTTAATAAAGTTCATTGTCTGTCTGTCTGTCTCTTCGATTGCTTAATGAATTGCAGCACAAAATCGTTACAAAATACGAATAGTTCCGGAGAGATATATTCACCTTAAACGGAACGTTCTTTTTTTCTTTCTTGCGGAACATACGGAATATTTTAAAAGATCGCCTGCGGCAGCAGATGGCGCGGTTGTAGCGATTCCGGCGTGATTTTGGATTACGCGAAAATGCGGACATTCGGAAAATGCTAGCGCAAGAAATCAACTTTCACAACCAAATAGTGAACAAATTTTTACTACATATATTTTTCATTAGATACACTACGATAAATATTGGAATTTACGAATTTTAGCCAACGAGTTCGCAAGGCGTATAACGAACACTGAGGGTGGCACTGGTTTCAAGATATGCGCCGTCAAACTTGTGGTGATTAAGGTTTGTTGTTACGCGAGCTTTTTTCAACAAAACGTCATTCGCTTTGGAGGCCCACTATTTAGTGTAACTTGAACGCCATTGCATTTCGCTTCTGGAATGAATATTGGGAACGCGGCGCCATACTCGTAATTTGTTCCAAGTAGTTACGCCCTTCAGAAGTTTACTTATCATACGTATGTGACGTATTGGTAACTGATATATCTGCAAGCAAAGTAACTGATGGCTGAACGACTGGTATCACAACAGCAAAGAAAAAGCGTGCGAAGGAAACTAAGCTTATCTTTCAGAATGTGGGGACAGCTGCAACGTTATTGACGACGACTTGTAATTTGTAAAATAACCTTTTGGGTTGCTTTCTTTTCTTATCACTGTATCCGTCTCGCTGATTGGCCGACTTTAGTTATTGTGTTGGTGCGGTTCATACATGCGAGCCAATTAAAGGAGGCAAAAGAAATTTGAAAAAATAAGAGAACCGGAGTAATAAACGGACAACAGTTAATACAAAAAAAAAGTGTGGCAGCAACACACTGAAAAAAGTGTTCTTGTGCTTTAGTTACTAAATGAAATTAACTGACGAAGATGCCTGATAGTACGCACTGCATGTTGTTTAAATTAATTAACATCATCACTGCGTGCTACATGCTGTTGCTACCGCGCAAACAAATTTACGCGAACGCCTCAAGACGACATAGAATATTAAATTGATTGAATTAGAAGAAGGATAGAAACACTTTTTTTGGTACATGATATCATGCTCCGTGTCTGATTTTTTCTTTGTGCGCGATTTTTTTTTGTTGTTGTTACCGATAATATGCTGCGTGCGTGATTCAAAAACCCAAGCGATCACATCGTTTCCGCAATACTCATTAAGTGACACGTCGAATCGGGACGAACTTGAGTTTTTGTCATTGTTTAGTAAACATGACAAGTCTGCCGTAGCACTCAGTTTGCTTTTCTTGATCACGTGACTAAATGTCGATGTCTACCGGTATAGGATTACGGATTCCTCGCTGTTCGTATACTTTTTTTTTCCGAGACTTGACAACGTCTGAGACAAGTTAACACAAAGACACAATGCCCGCTCGCGTAAGCATGACAGCCAAGAAATCAAACGAATTGTTTAAAAACGGAGCCGGCCGGCGTGAAAACCGCGGCTTTTTTTTACGGGAAAGTCGGAATCACCTGTTCAACGCCCACTGTCCGTCCGCGCCGTCCGACATGGTACGCGCGGTGAGAGACAGAGCACGTTGAAGGGAGGCAACGGTGACACGATAGTGCACGCGACGCGCAGACTGCCAGCGCGCGTGTCCTTACCGGTGGTGGGAGTTTTTCGAGTGGAGATGGGCCTCGGCGGGAGCTTTTCCCCGGGCGCTCTCAGCGGGACCGCGTGGCCGGGCCGCGCTGACTGGGCATCACGAGCCGGCTCTTGGTTATAGCAGCGTGCCGGAGCGCAGGCAGAGTTCGGAGTGCCGGTGGCGCCGGCGCTGAGCGCGAACCCCGTGGCGGACATCGATCTCGCGCGCACCCGTCCGCCAATGGGAGCAGACCGCGCGGCGCGCGAACGACGCCGGACCCTGGTACGGCGCGTTTGTACACGGCGTGCTTCTTTTCTGGGAGCGGGACGCCAACCCTACAGGCCCGTTCGCGCCGCCGTCAACTTCTCGCGATGAAACTTAAGATCTATAGATTTTTTCTTCTAAGAACGGGCCGATGTAAAAGCGCGACCAAAAGAAAACAAGACGAGAACACAGGTTCACTGGAGAAGCGCGACTAGCAACAGTTTATTTTCGTACGTTTTTACACTTCATAAACTCGAGTGATAGGCGGGAAAGCGATAAATCATTGCACTCCCCCAAATATACAGCACATCATTCTGGTACGCACAACTAATCAAATCAGAAGAGTGTAGGATTGGGCGTGTTCGTATACGATGTTCATGGCAGCGCAACAGACACAAGGGGACAGAAGAGAGGACACAGTAGCGCTCTGTGTCCACTTTTCTGTCGCCTCGTGTATATTTCGCTGCTAAGTATTCGTAATCAAATGAATTTCAACTGGCGGCAAACAGATAGATGGCGCGGTCACACGCACGTGTGCCCACAGCGAAGCTATGACATTGCCGTGGATTTAAAAAATATATCTTTCATTCGCGCTGTGATCTTGGTTCGGTAAAAGATCGGCACGCATGTGCATCGGTTAGAGCACGTGCACTCTAAGGAAAAAAAGAAAAAAACGCGTGACTCTTTTCGGTGAGTCCTGACTTGCTACGTATATGGCTCTCTTTAAAGAGACACGTGAACTCTCTTGTGGGCCACATGACTCTCCGAAGAGAGTACAATGATCTCCAAAGAGAGTTGACGTGTCCCTTTAAAGAGAGTCATATACGTGGCAAGTCAGGACTCACCGAAACGAGTCACACATACTCTTTTTTATTTTCTTAGAATGTGTCTATATGTATCCGGGGTGGGTTACCTGCACACAATTGTTTTTATGCACCCCGAAGTTTGACTTCAATCGCAGTGTTTGCGGCCTAGCACGCTGCTCATTCCCCACCCTGTCATTCGTACTGCAAGGTTCACCTTCCGTGCGTTACGAAGTTGACCCGTGGATATTTACGTCGTTTGAAAAGCTCGACGGAAAAAAGAGCCGCAGACGGACAACCAACAAGTAACTTTCGTTCTATTTGGGTTCGTTATTTCTGTAACATTGCCGACATGATACTAGAATGGCACACTAAACAACCGTCTTGCCGAAGCCCAGACTACCCGTACTACGTGCTGATAGTTGAGCTCCTTGGTTGTATGTACTACAAGTAACGGCGCAAGAAATGATAGGACATACAGAAGAGAGAGAGAGAGAGAGATAATAAAACGAGAGAAAGGCAGGGAGGTTAACCAGAATTGTAGCATCCGGTTTGCTACCCTACACTAAGGGGAGGGGGAAAGGGAAAGAAAGATGGAAAGGACAGCGGACAGAAGAGCAGGCGCGCGATAAAAAAAAAAAAAAGATAAGGCGCACACGGCGCTGGGCGCTGCGCGTTTCTTGCGATGTTCCTTGAAGCACACACAGGATGTTTTTCTTTAACAATAGAGAATTTTTTTAAAAGAAAAATGCTGTGATGATCAGGCACCTGTTGTTTACGTGCACGAATTTTACGTTGAGGTGGAAATACCTTGCCGCAGCTAAATTTACTTTGAATATATTAATTAAAAACTCTGCATCATACCTATGTTTAAAACTTCAAGGTATTGCGCTTAATTTGAGATATTATTAATTGACATTCAATGGCGATACCGGAATCGAGCGCCCCAGGCGCGCTGAAAAGGCAGCCGCTCTGTTACGTCAGACCGGAACTACCCGTGACGAAATCACGAGATTTGAATGAAGGCGCGTCGCTGAATGTGGTCAGGGAAACGGCATGGTCGTCTGCAATACACAAGTGCACCACTTATTCTTTGCGTGCGGTGCTTATCTCTTTCCTCCTTAAACTAACAACAGGCGGAAATCACTCTTTCGCCTGTCGCACTGTCTGTAAGGAGAAGCACCGAATAGTGACTGCGCCCAAGTTTTATGCTGTGTATGCGTTGAAAGAAAAGGTGGAAAACTGCGGTTTTCTCGAGCACAGCTCGAAAGATACATATAAGCAGCAAACATGACACGCAAGGCGATCCACTGGCGCAAGGATGACTTGCCGCTATCCACGACAGAATGCTGCCGCGGCGTGCCTTTATTCAATGTTAGTCACATCTTCGGCACGGGAAGGTCCGGTCTGATGTGTCAGAGCGGCCGCCTCTGCTGCGCGCCTTGGTATTGCCATTGACATTCGGGGATTAATACTATATCAAATTGCGTGCATTTTTTTGTTATTCTTGAAAAAAAAATGCGGGAAGTTTGCACTAAGTTGCGCAAAGCATGGCACAGTCAAGCTAGTTGATCCTCAGCTCGTCGTGCTGCAGCACGGGACTCACAACGCCGGCGGCGATTGGATTCAGCGTGCTTGGCCGAAGAAGCAGCAGCCAAGAGACGGCGACGGGCGGGTACGGAATACGCGCAAAGCGTGCCACTCCGAATGTGTTGAAACTGCTGTACCTGAGCCACGGTGTAAAGCCCGAACCGCACGTACGCTCCCAAGCGCGCACGGGGCGCGCGTCAGCGCGCGCAGCCCGGGCGTCTCCGGCGAGTGATGGCGGTTTCCACCCACACACTACGCGCGAAGGCGCACGCGAAGCGCGCGCTTCCTCATACGTGCAAGACATGGTTTCGTACAAAATTACTGATAGTTCATCAGAATACTTACAAAACCTCCTTCTGTTACCTTTTTTATTGTTAGATGCATGCAAAAGTAAATAAGAACTAAAATTTTTCATATGATGTGTATCATCATCCGTCGGTCAAGCCGGTGCTGGTAACAGCCATGCCACAGTTGGGCTCCAAGCGCTTCCAAGCGCGCGCCGTCTCAAGGTCGATATCAGTCGCCGCAAACACTCGCGTACCGCGCGCGTTTTGCCGCGCTTGCTTCGTCTGCGCATGCGCGGCCTCCGGAGCGCGTACAGCCAACGTACAGCGCGCGCTCGGCCAGCGTACGTGTGGTTCGGGCTTAAGAAACTGTGGCGGTTGCTATGGCGACGGCGGCTTGGCTATTTTTAGCAACGGCGCAGCATGTTTTGTTAACGGACGTCTTACTGCCAGCTTTAACAGCTTCGCTGTCGAAATGGGTATGCCTTAAATTGTGACGGTTTTAAATGCGCCAGAAACACGGACAACAGAAGACTGCCCGTGCGCAGTCTCCTCGTCTTCCGTGTTTCTGGCGCAGTTGAAGCCCTTCCGAGACGAACTAGCCCAACTCGGAGCTCTGCTACATAAATTGTGACACCCTACAACTCGTCTGCATGGAGAACTGCCCTAATGTTAATAATTAAAAAGTTAATAACGAGGTCTGGGAGCAGGTAAAACGCCGTTTTGGAGCAGGCTGGCAACAGCTAAATTACCGTTTCAGAAGAGATACACTCACAGCGGCAAGAGAGTGCTAGCAACTCTCTTTGCGAGAGTAAACGCTTGTCCCATATTTCACTCCCTTTTCAGGAGTGCTGGGAACTCTCTGCTGCACAGAGTAGGCATGCTCTCTCGACAGAGTTCTGGTACTCTGGCTGAACCAGAGTGAACAAGCTCCCTCGCCAGAGTAAAGTCACGCTTTTGAAATGGAGTACATAGACTATCGGCTGGAATTGCGCTACTCCCTCGCAGAGTTTTATAATGCTGGTTGGGCTAGAGTGCATGAACTCCCTCCAAGAGTAGAATCACTCTTGCTGCTAGGACTAACGTTTAAAAAAAAAGGAAAAAAAGAAGAAATCCTTGGTACGTTTTCTACAATGTAACAGTGAACCTGGCTGAAAGGCCTCAAGCTTACCTCACACATACACAAAACTCACATCCGCACTCACATTCATACACAACACTGCAACACTGAACATATGCACTACTGGCGCTGCGCTGCACACAACCATACACCCGGTAACCGGTATATATATCCATGATGTCTGGCCCCCCTTCCAGTGCCAGTGGCAACAGCTCTGCTGTGCGTATTTACACAGCAAATATGCATGGAACACGTGTAAATATCTAATGATCTATTGTGATACTGTTGGCACATCGATCTTTTACTATAAAACAGCATAATATTCAACACTGTTTTCATTCGCAAATTCCAAATATCAGCTGGGACTCTATGATATCGGCTCAATGCCGTACAGCCGCTCATGCCCAAATCTGAGAGTTGTAGTCACGCGCTTACAAATACACTTGCGGCGATCTTTTACCAGGGCTGGCTGATGAATACTTTACGACGTTACGATCTGGCGTCCGCTCGGACATGCGGTGCCGCGGCAGGCGCGGCACGTACGCCAGAAAATCAACGACGGTCAACATCACCACAATGCAAGCGCATCTCTGGCGATTCTCGCACTTTCGCTCAACCTCGGTTGCATTTTAATGCATTCAAAGCTTTCGACGATAAAATGCGCATTCTTCAACCTTCGTCAGCCACTTGCGCCGAGATCGGTCGCACTCAACATGACCCGTACGACTCCCAGCGAAGGTAGGCCTAGCGCACCTGCCGAGTCCGTGTGTACATGCTGTCGGCGCTTCTGGGTTTAAGGATACGCAATTCCGACGTGTAAAAATGAGTGTACAGTAGAGCTTTAGTATCGGTTAACCTGAATGAACCATGTTTTCTTGCGTACGGTGCTCGTACAAGAAGTGATGGGCATCGTACGACGCCGCTTTCAGCAAACGCACCCCGGCAGCCACCGAAAGCCGCCGGGCGCACTCGCAGGGACTTCGCAGACACAGACTTGTCAATTAGTACGCCTTGTTGAACTAACATGATGGCATACTTTCTTGCACGTTCAATTCGGTGTTTGGCGATCGGTTATGTATGTAGTTGCACCTATCGATTCAGATGCAAATCAGTACATTGACATGGGCGCTGTGCGGGTGTATCGTCGATAGCGCGCGCGAGAAAATACAGGTTATTGGATGTCATTCGTGGTCGTCAGCTGTTTTGTGTGTTATGAAGACGCGAATTTTATTTAAAAGAAAGATCGCGTCTATCTTCAGTATGCGACCCGTAAAGATGAAGTCGAGTGGTGAACTCTGTCTTGACTAGTCTTTTTAAGGCAAGAGTGCTGCGTTGGGGCGTGGCGTAGTGGTAGAGACCTCGGCTTGAGAATCTTATGGTGGAAGGTTCGATTCCTCCTGCCGGACGTTTTTTTTTTTTTTTTCTCACAACTCTTCTTTTATTGCAATAATGCTTTAGTGTCTACCTTATTCCAGTGGCAATTAGTTTGTGTCGTAAACTAAGTTGGCGATGCGTTAGAATTTGCCGATGTTCGAGGCTTCGAAGCATGCCTCTGTTGGCGTTTCAGAAACCAAAGGTTTACGATCACAAACACTTTCTTTTGTTATTACTGAAAGCTATCCTATTAACTTGCACAATAAAGTGACATCTGTGGCGTCTACGTTCGGAGGATTATGGTTAAGAGACAGTTATATATCGCTGTGCGGCGTCGGCCAGAAGCTAGCGCTAGTTTGTACTCCGTCTGCTTAGGAGGGAGTTCCCGACCCTGTTCACGCTACGTCGGGGAGGGAGTTCCGTGGATTGGGAACTCTATCTGAGTAGCAAAGAGTTCGCGGTCTCTTTTACTCTGCCTTCAAGGAAAGAGCAAGTTCCGCGGCTAACTCTCCACTACTCCCCCACGGCGTTAAAGAACTCTGGCGAGAGTAACACAGTCGCTCTACCCTCGCAGTACTCTCTCTACATCTGTGAGTGTACATGATGCATATCAGACTTTATTTTCGCCTCGGGATTGTCTTCGCCTCGGAAATAGTCACGCAAGAGGCCCTTAAGGGCCTCTTGCGTGACTATTTTGCATGTCACCAGCAGAGACCGATAGCGTTGTTCGGCCACGTATGCCGCTATAGTTACAGAAAGCGTTCTTACTCTGAGCCGCGAAAAGTTCGGTGCTTGGCGTCACATGTAAAAAATTTCGTCACGCTGGAATCGCCATTGCCGCACTACTCGTTTAGAAACACCAAGCTTGCGTCCCGCCGCGCAGTCGTTCGTTTTTTTTTTTTCTTTTTTTTCGCATATGTGCAGCCTGCAGCATAGCAGCCCTCTTGAACGCGGCTGTGATTAAGCGCGGGAAGTTTCTGGGCGCCGTATAGCGGGCTACAAGCGAGCTGGTGCACTCACAACGGCGCTTACGCGTTTACGACTGCACACTTTTCTGCGGTTAGAGTAGTTACAGAAGGACGAGCTTACCTAGTAACTGAACCCAAAAGTAGCCAAGTGCTCTTATTTGTAGCAAAATATCTTGCATGGCGCAGTGCGGACCACGGTATTGTTTTCTATCGCAAATGGCAGGAGATGGAGCAGTATAGCACGGGAAAACTCAACCATAGAGCAGAATGGCGCAAATGAAGCAGGAATTCCACCCCTGATTTCCGCCTCGACGTGGAGTTCATCTGTGAAGAGCACAAGTGCCTGAATGCCATAGCATTCTTATAAACCTCTCCAGCATGTCTTGAGGAGACTCGATGATAGGCCCTTTACTGATGGAAAGATCTTGGGAGCCTATAGTCTCACATCACATCAGCCCAGAAAGCCACACGAGCTCTCCTGCAGCACTTGCTTGAAGGCAACAGAATTGAGCGACCGCCTGTGATACGCTGCACTGTCTGTGTGCTGTGAAATGCGCCTCTCTTTCTCTTTCTTACTCCCTTATTCCCCTCCCCATGTGCAGGGCGGCAATCTAGACGTAGTCTAGTTAACCCCCCTACCTTTCCTGCATTCCTTCTCTCTCTCTATTTTGTCTTAAAAAAAAAAACAACATCCTGTATATATCAACGCAGAACGTTATCTTAGGAAGGATTTGCTATGACGTCGACTTTCTTTTATGAGAATTCTCTTTTATTCTTCGTTGCGCGCACTAGAATAAGATCGCTCGTCACAGTTCAGGGAGCACGATTCATGGTGTATTTACTACAGGGACCTCCCAGGGGGGTAGCTTATTGCGGAGACCTCCCAAGGGGGTTGCTGGAAGCAACCAGGAAGAGATTTAACGTCCCACAGTAACCTATATAGTGCTACAAGACACCACGTAGTGCGGTGATTAATTTTCGCCAGATGAGATCCTTTCACGTGGCGCCGAATGTCCCCGGAGGACAGGCGTTCTTGCATTCCGCCGCCATGCGATTAGCGTGGCGAGGAAATCAGCCCTCGTAATTAGCAGCACGGAACAATAACCACGGCGATCGACCCATCACGACGGGTAAGCAGAAATAAGCCCTTCCTCAGGAGCGATGAAAGAGCACTCGCGGATCTTTAACGTTAGACAACGCTGTGTCTTATTTCCCTAACAGAGGCTATCGTGGCAACGGAAGCGTAGCTGGCAGTACGCCTTCGCTTTCTTACATCCTCCGCTTTCCACACCTTTCAAGAGGACACTACAAGAGTACATTAAATGAATTTAAACAGTGTAAGGAGTCGGGTTCGGCGGGTCTCGTTACGGTAGCTGGCTCCCGCCGTCCGTCCCCACATAGCCGATGATTCCCAGTGAGGAGGCGCGTTCTTTCAAGAAGGAACGTAGATTTATTTACATGGTTAAGAGATTGGAGTGAAAAGAGAGAGCAGAGAAATGTCAAAAGTCTTCGGCTTTTATAGCCCCGAGACCGTCACTGCAGAAACACTGGCAAACCGGTGTCAACATCTCCCGCCAATCCGGTGACCTGTCGTCCTGGCGTCCGGCCTCCCGTAAGGAGGCAAAGAGTCACACAATACACTCGCCACGCCCCGAAGACTCGTAGGTGAGAAGGTCGGCGAGGAGTTTCAGTCCAAAGGGGAAAGGGCCGATGACCTCCGCTTCCACTGCCGGGAATACTCGGAAGAAACGATGAATGAAGGCTGCCTCGGGTGAAGGCCCCACCTGGGTTCCGCTCCCTCTGGCACATGTTAATTCTCCCTGCTGCGGTAGGGTAGAATGCAGGTGTGGCTGGGTGAGAAACTCTCCCGCGATGCTATCTCACGCAGAGAACAACAAGCCAAAAAGGGGTCTCCGAATTCCGACGTCCTTTTTCTGGGAAATCCGTCGACAGCGACATGTCCGCCCACCCGGCAAAAGCTCCTACAGGAAGAATCGGCATTCCTGCCTCCGTCTAAGCGCCGATACGGGGGGGAAGACAGCATTCCGGTAGACAGCTGTACGCTCAATGGCGTCTGCCTCGATGAATTTTAAGGCCAAACATAACAGCTCCTCCGCCGCCCGGAAAATCTCGACTGGCCAGCGCTCACAACCGCTGGGCACGAAGAGAATGGTTGGTGACGAGGACGACGTCCTGTCTTGGAACCGCAACTGCGAACTCGCAACAAACTCCCAAACCACCTCACAATGATCGACAGCAGCAAAGCGAACCACACAACACAATGCCACGCCGCGATCAAGCGCGCTGGACTCGCTAAAAACTCTCCAGGCTTCTCAAAACACACAAAGAAATGAAAAACCCGCTACTCTAAAATTTTGGCAGAATTTCGTGCCGCCAAAGCTACAACATTCATGGATGAGGAGATGCCTACAAGATGGATCATTTTGGCCGTCCAAGCAAAACAACACCAAAAGCAGATATAATCTGGCTCTAGATCCCTGAAACAACCAATTTTAAACAAGTCTGCTCCCACCATCCGCACTGCTATGTAGCGTTACCTTCTCATAACTACACGAAAAACAACCAACAACACAGCTTTCACATGAAGGCTGCCTGAAACCTACAGAAGATATCTGTGCGTATTCTCTACGCTCACTCGAAACAAACTCAGAACGTAGCCGCTATTACCTACTTGAGACAGAACCTGACGTACTCGCAAACCCTTTCACAACAGATTCAGCTGCGTCAAACAACTGTCTGAAACGTGTCCCTATCCTTAATGTTCGGTAAAGCGTAACGCTAAGCTTACGTGATCACAGAGACCTGTAAGCCTTCAATGAATGTAAACAAAATAGAGGGAATAAACATCGCGTACTAACATGCTCGTGTGGTCAATGCTACCCGTCCCTGAGAGCCGCTCCGATAATGAACGCACTGCGCTCTGCTGTGCTCGTTAGCTCTACACTGCTCGTATTCATAGAGCGCTGAAACATTAAACCACCAATTAGCCATACGCCACATCCCTAGAAACTCAACTTCTTTAAACACGCGACAGAACCTAAATGTTCTCGAAAACAACACGCAAAGAAAATAACTCCTGATGCCGTACACCTCGGGAGCACCTGACGTATCGCGTAGATTCGTGCTGAATATTCAGCCCCACATGCTTGTCAATCCTGACAGTGGTCCACTAAAATAGCCACATTCAGCGCCAAACCTGAGCATTTCAAAAACCGCTTTGGTTTTACTCTTAAAACATTCCTCAAAATTGCTCATTTGCTCCCTTAAAATGGGTGACGGTATACTACTTCGCGCTATACATAAAAACACAAACAAGTGAAATTCAGTTCCGCTCGACAAACGCTACCACTGCTTCACAAATAGCGGTCGTACCAATTTGCACTCATGACTACCGTGACTTGATCTTACGCGGTCAGCTCACTTCCGTGTGGGTCACTGCCTCCACACAAGTTACTCATGATATTGAGCCCACAACTATTTCGCACAATGCTTATAGGCTTGATAAAAGAAACACATACATCGCTTAAAAATACCCAAAAGTAAGAAACTGCTTAGCTAAACAAACTAGTCGCGGAGATAGCAAAAGAACACTACATCAAACTAAAATAACCTTACAAAAAAAATCCTTTCAACAAACTGTTACATTCTCCGACAAGCTTACAGCTTTCTTCCCCTTTTTAGTCGTACTCGTGGCGGTCGTGGTCTTGGCGGCATTTCATTTCGCCAGAGGCTACAATGAGCGCGCGCCATTAGCTGTACTTCTCCGTCACGCCTCATTCGGGAATTCCGACGGTTTCCTTCACGAAGGCGAAGGGGACACGAGAAACGCGGGAGAAAGAGTGGCAATCCTCTCTTTTTGTTTGCTCTCGCTCGGCGCTCTGCTCCTCCTGCCTTGCGTCTAGGAACACCTTGACATGGTTGTCCCCGCAAACTTGTACCTGTCGAAGGCACCCTCCGTCGTGGAGATGCGCATTGTTCTCCCCCGCTTCCCCTTTTTCGCCGCTTGCACCTTACTGCGCACCCCGAAGGACGTTTCCCTGAACTGTCCGATGACCTGTCCTTTTTCTTTCTGCGCTGCGGCGGTCGCTTGCACCCAACTGTACGCCTCAAAGGGCGTTTTCTCAAACTAGCCGCTCGCCTGTCCTGTGTTTCGCTCTGCCGTGTGCCACCCGTGTCAACACTTCGCGGCGCCGCAAGAGTCCGCTTTTTTCTTTTGCGGCGACGTTTGCGAACATTTTCCCGATTACGGTGGACTTCACTCTGGATTGCGACATCGGCATCTTCACAACTCATGGATGCTTGTGCGCCACCTTCTCTCTTGCTTAAGTCATCATTCGACTTCGCTCCGTTGCACTGTCGGGCCAGTTGATCTGTGCTCTCATTTGCAAAAACTACAGCTGGGCCCTTCTCGACAGTATGGCTCTCTACCCTCTCACACTCTGGGCTTTTTCCTCCGCTATCAAAAGGAACTTTTTTAGAGAGGCCCTCTCCGATAGTACTGTCTTTCTGGAGCGTCGCGTCACCGCTACGTTTAGGACTAACGTTGTCCTCTTCTCCCTCCACTTCCGGAAGGCCATTCACGTGTTGGGGTGCGAGGGAAGTCTCCAACTCCTCGATGACCCTATTAGGGCGGCTGGAACCAGCCTCGGTCCCACACGGAATGCCTTTCGAAATCCTTTCCGTCTCCCTACCAGCCGCGGTCTCGTCTTCTATTTGCTCGGCCTTCGCACAATCAGAGAAACGCGTACCTTTCTCTGGGTCGGTTTCACTACTAACAACGACCTGTCGCGCATTTTTCTCCGCAGAAGGATCTCTCTGCAAGTCATTCCTGTTTCGCTCTCTCTTAAGGGTGATACCGAAGGACCGCAATAAAGCTGCCTTAGTTACTTCGTACTTATTGAACTCTTCCTTGGGAAGGTACCCTATCTTGCCTAACAAGTCACACGGAAGAACACTGTATAATGCAATAGACCAGTAGTCCCGGTCTAGCCCAAGTTCTGTGCAAACCTTCTCGTAAGAGGTAAGAAAACGCTCTATACTTTCACCCTCTCTGAATTGGTGAATCCTTGAATTTACTTGAGACCATTTCCAACGTTGCATTTCTGTTCTCCTCTCTTCGCGTTCTCTTTCTAGCCTCTCCTTCCGTTCCTGTCTCTCGCGTTCTCTTTGTCGCTCACGTTCCATTGTTTCCCTCTCCTCTCTTCTCTTTTCTCGCTCTTCAAACCTTTTGAAAGCTAGTAACGCGCAGTTAATGTCCTCCTCACTGGATTCCCTAATAATCAGCTTCCACATATTAGTCCTTGCCATTTTTTTCTCTACCTTGATGCCGAGATGCTCGCACACAAACAAAAGCTCATCTTTCAGCATCGTCCTCAAATCCATGACTGCCGCTTTGCTTTGGTCCTGCTCACACATAATTAGGTGATCCCTCAAACTCACTCGTTACGCATAACTAGGTGATCTACCTAACCCACAAAAACACAATCCAGCTTCTACACTACTCAAGTGTAAACGCAAAATGAAGCCTGGAAAGTCATAGCAAAAACCAAGCACTCACCACAAACGCAGCACCATGTCGCAAGGTCCATCTCACCGCTGCCAACCAGTTGTAAGGAGTCGGGTTCGGCGGGTCTCGTTACGGTAGCTGGCTCCCGCCGTCCGTCCCCACATAGCCGATGATTCCCAGTGAGGAGGCGCGTTCTTTCAAGAAGGAACGTAGATTTATTTACATGGTTAAGAGATTGGAGTGAAAAGAGAGAGCAGAGAAATGTCAAAAGTCTTCGGCTTTTATAGCCCCGAGACCGTCACTGCAGAAACACTGGCAAACCGGTGTCAACATCTCCCGCCAATCCGGTGACCTGTCGTCCTGGCGTCCGGCCTCCCGTAAGGAGGCAAAGAGTCACACAATACACTCGCCACGCCCCGAAGACTCGTAGGTGAGAAGGTCGGCGAGGAGTTTCAGTCCAAAGGGGAAAGGGCCGATGACCTCCGCTTCCACTGCCGGGAATACTCGGAAGAAACGATGAATGAAGGCTGCCTCGGGTGAAGGCCCCACCTGGGTTCCGCTCCCTCTGGCACATGTTAATTCTCCCTGCTGCGGTAGGGTAGAATGCAGGTGTGGCTGGGTGAGAAACTCTCCCGCGATGCTATCTCACGCAGAGAACAACAAGCCAAAAAGGGGTCTCCGAATTCCGACGTCCTTTTTCTGGGAAATCCGTCGACAGCGACATGTCCGCCCACCCGGCAAAAGCTCCTACAGGAAGAATCGGCATTCCTGCCTCCGTCTAAGCGCCGATACGGGGGGGAAGACAGCATTCCGGTAGACAGCTGTACGCTCAATGGCGTCTGCCTCGATGAATTTTAAGGCCAAACATAACAACAGCTATGAAATATTATTTGAAAACGCTATTCACATTGCCTTGAGTGAAGAAAAACCGATCATCATTAGCCGGTAAACGCGGGTCAAAATGTTTTTCTTATTTTTTTTTTAATTCTCAATACGACGAAGTCGATGTGGCGGCGCAGATTTCAGATTGTTTACGCGCATTTGGCTATCTTTGATATGCGCTTTATTGGTCCAAGGTTCCTAAAGCACTCAGACCGAGTATTTGCGTAATTTTTAATACAATATAATCATTGCTTATCAATAACTAGCCTCCTAAAGACGCTGCTAAAATCCACAATACCCCAAGGGGCTCGTTTATATTATACTTAAAGGTTGTCTGCCAGTTACCCGCAATTAGTTTCTTTTTTTTTTTCTTCAAGCGCTACTCATTACTAAGTTTCTACTCAGATCTTGGGAGCCTATAGTCTCACATCACATCAGCCCAGAAAGCCACACGAGCTCTCCTGCAGCACTTGCTTAAAGTATTTCGTACTACTTCAGCAGTACTAATCAGAAGCTACAATCTAATGTAGAAATCATATTTACGGTCATCTCGAATATGCTACACCATGCAAGTGTATGTTATGCACTCAAGTTGAGGTCGTTCTTTTGATCGTACGGCGAATGCCTGATATGTTTCATATGTCCAAAAATCCGACGTCCGAGGCGGCGTCGTGAACACGACACGAATGGCACCAAAAGTCGCGTGACCAAGTGATGACGGCAGGTTATGACGTCATCAGATGACATCGTCTCTGGGTCAAATGTGGGCCGATCCCGGAGCTATTAGTGTCACATTGGATGAGGTGAAGAAAAATACAAGGGGGGGGGGTGCAATTCATTCGACTGAGAGCGTCAAAGTAATTTAACGTGTCTCATGAGTCAAGAGATCATACGCGTTCGTCTGTGCTCTCCTTAGCGCTAGCTAATGTAACTGTCAATTTGTTTTTGTTTTTGTCCTTCATTATTTGAGCGGGAGGTGATCATTCTTAGATCATTTTAACATAGCGAACCCGTATTTTGGCAATTCAAATAGGCAGCATTCAATACTTAAGATAACATACGCACTTTCAGGGCAAGATTCACCATTCCAGTTGAGATTCACGCGCCTGCTCCGAGGTGCTGGTAACAGTTATAAGTAATGAACAAGGAGGTTGCTCTTGCTATTTGGACCCGACGCGCCCGGCCTTAGTGCTGCTTTCGTGGACGCCGAGTTCTTCGTTGTCTTTTGCAAGGCGAACAAGTTCTCCCAATAAACTGTTTCGGTTTATTGCTGGAACGTACGTTTTCTCCGTCTATACCTTCCGGCGATGTCTACACTGTTCGGTTTTGCAAAATTTCCTCGCAAAACGTTCTTGCGTCTTCCTGAAGCAATCCTTTTGAACACACCGACACACGTGCGAGGGAAGTGGGGAACCCGGATACGGAACACACAAGACAGGTTTTCGCTGCAACTGCCGTTAACAGATGGCAACGCAAAATAATCGGAGCGTCTCCGTCGTCGGCTCTCCCAGCATTGCATAGGCCCCAGGCACTCACGTCGGTGCCTCGAAATGGCTGCACACTCCTGTTGATTTTGTCTCTTCAAGAACATTAAGTCCCTTCGGGTACGAAGCTGACAACACGATAAATTTATACCGGGATTCGATATATCATTTATTGGTTATTCTATTACAGAATATTCTTGAGTAGAGGTGTGCACGGGCTCCGGGTAGCCCGAGCCCGAGCCCGACCCAGCCCGCGGGCCGGGCTCGGGCGGGCCGACGTATTTTCACCTCGGGCCCGGGCCGGGCTCGGGCTACTTGGAGTTTTATCGGGCCGGGCTCGGGCGCGGCGCAAAGCCCGACTCAAGCCCGAAATATAGAGAATGAGCGGGAATTGTTTTCCAGCACGCATACAGCGCCTTTTCCGCGACTTCCCTTTACCGCTTTTCCTTTCCATTCGCTACTTTAAACAAAAGGGGAGCACGTAAGGCACTGCCTCTGTTGCACTCCGACAAACAGAGAAGTAACACCACCTGAGCGGCGCTACGAGACTGTTCGCGTTAGATTTAAGGCCAAATCCCATATGAGTGAAAATGCACCCGACAGCGACCCGACGTAGATAGCCTTCGTGTAAGCTGACGCTTGCATGGGCATACACGTGACGGCTTTGGCGAGCGAACACCAGTTTTGCTGGCATGAGGCCATCTACTTGTAACTTGTAATCTGTGTACTAGAGACTGTTCGTCGTGTGTCGTTTGATCATATTTGATATGCTCAATAAAATGCAAGTTACCGGAAAACGATGTTTTGTTTTCGCAGCGAACTTTCAAAAAGCCGGGCCAGGCCGGGCCCGGGATTGTGTTTTCGTACGTCGGGCCGGGCCGGGCGGGCTCGCAGCCCTTTGCCGTCGGGCTCGGGCGGGCCTTCGACAAAGTCAGCGGGCCCGGGCCGGGCTCGGGCTCGGAAATACGGCCCGTGCACAGCTCTATTCTCTAGACAAACATATTAATATCATTTTCTTTCTAAATTTCATTTTTTTTTTCCACGGGGGGGGGGGGGGAGCTCTGTGACATTCAACTGACCGAGAAAACTGGCGATATGCATGTGGCTTACTGATTCGTTCGGCAATGCCAACGGAAAATAAAGTATTTCGATACATAATTACTTGCGGCCACCAATCTTGTGTATAGCCTCTGTTGCGGTGAAAGCTTCAAGGGCGTGCTTAGAGTGTATACGCTCGTGGTGCCCACAGGAGGCCCCGCTTTTCGTGACTGGTGATTGATCGCTTCAGTGGAAGCAGCCTCCTATATCTATAGGCTCCCACGAGCTGTGGCGGTGGCTCACTCAGTCTCCCCTTTTTGGTGCAGCGCCGCGTGACAAAGGCGGTCTTGATTGCCGCAGCGGGGCGATGCGGCTAAGCCGCCATCCGGAGCTGCAGTCCTTCCTGAACTGGATAACCGTTTCGTGGTGGCTTGACACGAACAATACTGATAATCAGATTAATTTCTTCCTGCTACTCTTTTCGCATTACATGCGTTGCCGCTGCCATGACGTCACATTTTGAAGAGTTCGTCGTCGTCATCTTACTCAGCCTATGTTTATGTCAGGAAGAAGGCCCCTCCCAGTGACCTCCAATTAGCCCTGTTTTGCGCGAGCTGATTCCATTTTATCCCTGCGAACTGTTAGTATCTTTGTTATATTCCTTATTACTTCGAAAATTGCACTGATGCGCACGCAGGAATGTTTTGAAAATTTTCTGTTGGCCACGGGTCCGAAATTTTTGCTGTTAGCAGTGGCCGCCTACCCAAGCCATGAAGCTTTTGCAAGAATTTCTTACGAGGAGGAGCATAATTTTTGCAATATAGAAGAATCTGCTCTCTATGTCTTCTTCAGCCTCTTCACATGAGCATGTAGCACTGTTAGTTTTTCTTATTCTTTACAGTAAGCTCTTTGTATACGCAGTGACGAATCGAAGCCTATGAAATACTGTTTCCAAAGATCGGCTGATTTTAATCGGAATATTTAATTATATGTCAGGATCAATGCTACATAATTTAGAGTTTTGCCTCCTATTTAAGAACCAAGTTCTCTTGTACAATCGACCTCAAAGCTTGTTCAGTAAACATCGCGCATCACTCGCCGCTAGAGGCAGTAGTGATAAATCATTCTGCTGAGGCGCTGCATGTGGAACTTGTGCATCTTAGCAAGCGCAGCGGAACAAACACAAGAGAAAAGGACACGTAGACGGTACGGGCGCTGTGTTCGTTCCGCTGCGCTTGCTAAGATGCACAAGTTCCACACCCAGAGAGAGAGAGAGAGAGAGAAACTTTATTTGCGTATAACGCGGAGCAAAGCAAATGGTCGGGCCCCTATTCCAGGGCTCCGCTGGCCCTTGCCATCTTCTCTGCCCGTTGGATCAGACAAAGCTGATCATCAAAGGCCGAGCTGGACAGCAGTGCCTCCCATTTTTCCTCTGTGTTATTCATGTTGTGGTGTTCTTCGTTGTGAAGTGTACACTCCCATGTAATGTGAAACAGAGTTGGTGGGGCCCCGCACCACGGACATAACGGGTACAAGCGATGCCCGGGCGTACTCCGCCCTGCCAGTTGTACGGTCACTAAGGGGCATTAATGCTTGGGGGAACTCCCTCCGCCGCGGTTGGTGCACTGTCGCGGCTCTGTGCCGGGGCTGTATGCGTGGCGCCTGGTCACACACTCCACACCCACCAACTAGCCCAAATTTTTTGCGCTGCATGTGCCATGCGATCAGTTGCGTCGTTTCCTATGATTTCAGACTTGGAAGCCACTGAAAAATTATGTCGCGGTTTAAATCTTTCGCTATGGCGTATGTCTACTGTATTTCGTTCGTCAGTGTGCTGTCTTTATTAACAACGGAGCTGTTTAAGCTTTGCAAAACTCCGCGTGGCCTTGGCACAACTTCGCCCCATCTCGGGCGGATATGCGCCACTGAAAGCGGGTACGTGCCAAGCAGTTCCAAGCGTAGCGCATAGCCTTGCATAGTATATAGTATAGCAAGGGGAAGGGAAAGGGAAGCGAGGGCCAGGAGGGGGGAAAGGAAGAGGGGAGAAGGTGATGCATGGCATAGCCATGTGTTGTACTGTATAGCAAGAGGTGGGAAAAGGAAGTGAGGAGGAGTGATATGAGAGTGAGGGGGAAATAGAGGAGGGGAGGGAGTAAAGCATAGCATAGCCTTGCACAGTACAGGGGAAGGAAAGTGAGGGGGAGGAAGAGGGAAAGGAGGAAGGGAAGGTCCCCAGCTCCGCTGCTTCCTCAGTCTTCGTGCCACTAATGCGTAGATGCCCCATTTTTTTTTTTTTCCTAAGCTGATTCCTTTTATACAGAGAAAATACTGCTGGCCAAAAGCCTTCGTTCATGTTTTAGAGTACCGGGAGCGTCTGCAGCGCTCTGGTAATTGCTGAGCCCCGTCAACCAACTTTACATGCTCTGAAATTCACAGAAACTTCTCGACAATATTTTCGTTTGGCAACACAGCACGCTAACCATCCTCTGTGCCGAGCTATTCTGGATAGAACAACCGCACGGATGCATGAAGATATACTGCGATGCGCAAACTTACTGCCTACGCACGAATACTTACCTGCATGCTCAAATCACCCCCATGGCGACCCATGGCGACTCGAAATTCCAGAAACTGTCACTTCAATTCCGGGATTAGCTCGTAAGTGTGATAAGCCAATAATTGCAATAACACATTTGACTTTATCAAATATCTATATTACACACGTAGATCATATTCGCATCTGTACCGATGGACCTTGTTGAAGAAAAGTTCTACATCGGCGTTTTTCATACCTGCATACCGAGAGAAAAAAAGCTTTTACGCTCTGCCATTTCACAACATTCACAAATGCAGAACATGCAATACCTTCTGTTTTACGCTTCATACGTAGACAGCCGGGACGACTTCTCTGAGTCGTTCTCAGTGACTCGTAAGTCTCATTAAAAATTATTTTCTTTATTCATACAAGCTGCTGTTTTTATGATGTGCTGTTATCTACGCCTGTAACGACTCCTGTTCTATCAAGTTCTTGCAGGCTTTTGTTCCGCCAATATTCTAACGTCTCTAGCTCACATCAACCACTGACCGATTAATACTTCAGTCCACTTTGAAACCCAGAGTCTCGGAAAGATTCATGCCTTCACCGGTCTTGTCGGGTGAATATCCCTGCATTTTATTACAATGCGGTTAGTATTATTCATACTTTTCTTGAAAACAGACACGCGCCTCCTGCTGTTGGGAATATCTGCTCGGGTATGTTTTTGTCCTCAGGCTGCCAGGTCGGGCTTTAAGTACTCTATAGTAAAGCGCTGCCCTGTGTTATCACACAGATTTTCTCTTCTGATATCTTTTATCGTCCGCTTTTGTAAGTCTGCATGATGTTTCCATCTTACATCATTGGCATCCGATTCGGAGTCTCTCGTTCTCGCTCTTTAACTGTCTTTTTTTATGACAGCTCGTATATCATTTTTTTCCCTCGTATATGATCCGCCCCTGCATATAACCCTCGGAGAAGAACTAAACAGATCCCCGCGTATTACCACCACATTTTGACTGTTAATTTTACGCCTTGATAAAGATGCCCCCACTAAATATGCTCGAAGATAGCAAAAGCCTTATTTTCACTCGGTTTCCGTCACCAGTATTACCGTCCCGTTCTCACCTATACAGTCACTTTCATCTGTTGCTGTCACAGTAACCTTCTTTGCATTGTCGTAAAGCATTGCCGCAATGCCACCTTGAACACTGAAATCTTCATGTAACCTGTACCCTGACTAATCGCCCCGAAATTTCTGTGTTATTGCGCACGTTATACGAGATAAAATACGTCACCCCTTTGAGTGCAGCACCGCCTCACGCTACCCCTACGTCAGAAGAAGGTGTGTTCCTGGATGTCAGAACGCTTGCACTGTCGGGCACTGAATATGTGCCAGAGTTCCTGAATGTTAAGCAATTGAGAAGCACTAACCATGTTAAAAAGGCTTATAGGGCTATTAATAATCGTAAATAGATGTAGGCTTGAATCCAACCTTTGTCATATGACCAACACTCATTGAAAACACTGGGTAAATATTAATTATACTAATTGTAATGATTAACCGATAAGTAGAGAGGTCGACTTCGTTTCGCTTTCTATGACACATCGTATCGTTTTTTTTCTTCATTCATAAAGTTATTTTTTATCTATTTTTACCGGAAGTATAATGCGAACACCTTGGTCTGATCACCTCACCTAACTCGCCACCGCCTTCGGCTGCGTTTCTCATCCCTTGGTATCTATTCCATTGATCTAATTGGCTACCAGTTGTCTTTCCTACGCATTACGTGGCCCACCCGGGTATATTTCTTTTGCTTAATGTCAACTAGAATATAAGCTATCCCTGTTTGCTCTCTGATCCATACTAATTTCTTCCGATCTATTAATGTTATGCTTGTTATATCCTTTTCCATCGCACGCTGCGTTCTCCTTAACTTTTTCGCGAGTTTGTTATCCTCCAAGTGTCAGCCCCAAATGTTTGTACTCGAAATCTAGCTATATGCAGTGATTGTACACGTTTCGCTTTACAGAGAGACAGCAGTAAATTGTCTGTCAAAATATTGGAATGTCTGTCATATGCGTTTTAGCCCATGCTTATTCTTCGGTTAATCGCCTTACCATGAGTCGGCTCCCCTGTTAGTAACTCACTCAGATATCTCGCACAAATTCCAAAGTGTGGTTGCTAAGTTTGAACTCTTGCTTTTCTGCCAGCCTATTGAGCACTATCTTTGTCTTCAACATATTAATTTTTTAGGTTTACTTTACGGTTTGGGTCTTCAACGATCTTTTTCTTGCAATTCGTCGCCATCATTGCTGAAGAGCGCAATGTCATCTGCACACCGCATGTTGCTGAGATATTCTCTGTCAATCTTTATTCCTATTTCTAACCAATCTGCTCGTTTGAATGCTTGTTCTAAGCATCCTTCGCACACCTCTGAAGATATCGTACCTTTTTGCCAGACGCCTTTTTTGATAGCAGCTATTTCGATTTTCTTGTGGAGAAGCAATGTATAGCTATGTAATCGTTGTATATATACAGTAAAACCTCGGTGATACGAATCTCGCGGGGTTACCAAAAATATTCGTATCATCCGAAATTCGTATCACCAGAAAACGTGGAAAATTAGTATGCGACAAAAGAAAGTTGGCATACGTTTTCATTCAGTGTTTCTCAGGGCCGCAGCGACGTCATGAACAGCTCTGAATGATTTCCAGTAAGATTTTTAGACGTCAACGATCATACTTGTATTTGTCAATATACGGTGCATGCGCGCGTGCGTAAATAATGGACCAGATGTGTTGTGCCCCGTGACCGCAAGTAGCCCCTTCCTAATCTTACTACGCTTTTCTGCGTGACACCAAAATACTGCGGCGCAAGTGACTTAAGAAGCGCTTTGCACACAGTAGATAAGAGGCCAAGCGCCTTCGCCAAGGCCGTCCGCTTCGTCTCTTGGGGTCTTCGTCCACCTTTCATGGGACTTCATGACGGACCCGCAGCCCAAGTTTCAGTCTTGTTTCATAGAACGTCTGATTGCGGGGACATGGCTTGAATCAACGCATCGAAGAAAAAAAACCGCGACGTCAACGTCATTTGTAATCTCAACGCGAAGGCGCCTAAAGGCCTCCAAGATTCGCGCGCACTATTTTGGAGGCAACGACGCAGCGTTGATGGTCGCGCAGCCCGTATGCCGGCGCCCGCGCGTGAATGCCGCTTCCGCGACAGCGCGGGCAGCACCTGTTCGTAACTGTGTGCTAGCGTACGTTCGTATGAAACGTCGCGGAGTGCAAATCGGTTCGCAACAACCATCCTCCAATACATTGCAGGCTAATGGGCCTTGGCCGGGACCACAGAAAATTCGTATCACCCCGAAATTCGTACGAGCCGTGATCGTATCACCGAGGTTTTACTGTATACGTTGGCGCGGGTATTTGTGCATGTTTCAAGTACTACTTGGTGACGCAGGGCTTCTGCTGGTATCTTTACTAAGTCGAATGCTTTTTCGTAGTTCATGAAAGTTATACGTATGTGGTTGTCTGTTGAACTCCGCGGAATTCTCAGTTATTTAATGAATCACATGGCTGCGATCTATTGCGGTGTACCCGTTTCAGAAGCCAGCTTTCTCTCTAGGTTGGTGACAGCCAAGTGTTACTGTTACCTAGTTTGAAATTACTTCTGTAAATATTTTGCATAAAACCGCAAGTAAATTTCGCGAAACATGCAGCGCACAAATAAGGACAAGAAAGTGAAGACAGGACGATGCCCTTCACTTTCTTCGGCTGTGTCCTTTGTGCGCTGCAAGTTTCGCCATGTAACACCACCAACAAGCCATCCTTTCATGAAAGTAAACTGATGGGTATCTAATTCTTCAAGTCTTTTACGTATTCATTCTTATCTATTAATATAATGTATTTTTCCGACTCACGGACTCATTTGAAGTCTTAAAGGGGTCATGAAGCACCCCTTGGACTTGTTGAAAAAACACATCCTGCGGAAAGCTGACACGGCTATGAACTGCTCAGCCAAATATTGCAGTCGTGCGCGCCGCGTAAAGGCTACAAGCGGAGCGCGAAGTAGCTGTTTTCTCAGGCGCCCTCTTTTCAAACAGAGGCCGGTTCTCACTCTCGTCGGTGGGCGGGGCGTCTGCCGATTGACGTCGCGATCTGCATCGCCGCGTCGCAAAAGACATAGCATCCTCATTGGCCGATAGCCGACGTAAATCGAGAGTGGCGTTCGGATCAGATGCGCTTCTTGCCACGGGGTGCCGCCACTTGCCGGCGCCGCACTCCTCAGTACACGCCACACTCGCGCGCGCGAATCACAGCGGGAGAGCGATCGCGTTTCATGACGCGCGCTGACGTAATTTCTTTCCCCCGTGCCATCCCTCCCCGCGTAGCTTCCAGTGCGCTCGTCGGCACGAGAAAAGGGAGAAAGCGCTGAGAGCGTGCGCCCAAACCCCGTAACTCCGCTCATTCTTGACGGATTCGAGAAATTTTTGCGGCAATCGATTCGGGAGGCAGTAAACTCCGTTACTGAGGTCATTAGATTATTACTTAGAAAAGTGATTCATGACCCATTTAAGACTTCAAATGTGCCCGTATGCTATAACTATAACGTTATATGCACTCGAAGTTTGCATTTTAACACGAAAGTGTTTTATGCCGGGGTCCACGAAGTACATCCATCACGGATATGACGTTGATAAAATGGACGCCAACGGGTGAGAAAGAAAAAAACCAAGAAAAAGATACCTCGCTGGGAATCGAACCCACGACGTTGCGGCCACGACTGGCAAGCGACCGACGCCCTACCGACTAAGCTAACACGGGAGATGCTAGACACGGCGCGAACGCGCTTTGTATCTTTCACACATTCTCTTTCGCGGCGGGCGGAGCGGGGCGGTGCCGCCGTCTGTGAGATGTGAAAAGAAGTAATGCTTCACGATCGACACTTACTAGCGCTTACTCCGAGATTGCACGCGATATCGGAGGTTATGGTTACAGCGTCTCGATGCCAGAGAGGTAGACTGGCCGCGCTGCCGTGCCGAGGCACCCTTGACGCAGTTACGTTCTTTGCCTTTGGCTTCGTGTTAGCGTGCGTCGGCTCATCGGAGTAGTGCAGCTTCCACGTGCACCAACGGGATTTCTCCGCCGCCGACTGCTTCAATTGCGAGAGCACCGACTGACAAAACTGCTGCAAATTGCGTTGCAGAAAGGACGCGATTTCGACGGGCGAATGTCGTGCCTTGGTGGAGCGAGAGCAGCGCCTGCGAGACAGATGCCAGCGGGACGCACGCGTTTGCGGCTCAGGCTACGAACCTCTACCTCCCGAGTTGCTGAAGCGCAGTGTGTGTTATGTATGCATGAGCACAGGCGTCGGCTACCCATTACTAGAAAGCGCACACCGTGCCGTTTCTCTCCTTAATTGACGACGCTTTGAAGAAGTGCATACCAGGTACCAGTGTTGATTATGGGCTTGTTGATATCATCCTTACACGGGATTCACGATTCGCTTTGTCCAAATATATGTTCACACCGTCAGCTACCACAACGGTTTAATCATGATCATGGGCGTTAGTCGTCGCGATAGAGACATGCTGTCAACATGGGTGCATCCACGTCAAACGGTGCTATATAGCTGCCAAACACGAATAGACATTGTACAAGCTCTCATATATCACTACACAATAAGCACTACGTCTGTGAAGACACGTTTCACTTTCGTGTTATACCGATTCCTATGACGGAGGGATCAGCCATGTTTTTTTTTTATAATGGCAGCTGTTGCTGTACGGATGCTCAAGCGGCGGGGAAAACGAACAGAAATTCAAAAATTCATGGATGTATCTAAAAGCCTGGCTTAATGGTCGCCAAGTACTGCAGAATGGGCAAGTTGGTGCATTATGACATCGTATTGGTATAGCGCAGCTCAGTTTGAGCATAAAGAAAAGAGGCTTCAGCGAAGAAGGAAACACAGGCACAATTAGCGCTCATCCTGTTGCCTGTGTTTCCTTCTTCGCTGAAGCCTCTTTTCTTTATGCTCAAACTGAGCTGCGCTATACCAATACGATGTCTTAATGGTCGCAAAAACGGGGATGAAACAAACACTACCGAAACAAAGAACGCACGTGGATTTGAACAGAGAAATAAAGGGGAAAAAAGATATATGATCACTGGGAGCCTCGTGGTCGCATAAAAGAAATCGCCTACATCACGCTGCTGGTGAAATTGCAGGAAGTATGTACAAAGGCTGGAAAAATAAAAATAAAAGGAGTGCTCAAATTACCTTCCCACTTAGCTCGTGCGCTTGAGCAGAAGAATAGCAATTATTGCTTATTTATGTCGCAGAGGAATTTATATGTTCACATCTGTTTACGTGGGAAACTCGTACTGCCTGTGTTTTGGAACGCCAGGATTTTCCGAAAATTAATGCCTCCCGCTTCGTGTTACAGGAGGAAAAGCTCCGGGGAAGTAATAAAAGGAATGGTTATTTCTTTCGCAGAATGTCATGCCAACGTGGATATTTTCAAATTTCAGTCCTCAAGCCGCAATTTTTTCCGTCGCTTGCTTTTCCCAACAAGTGCATGACTTAACTTTGCATTCGGCGGGCTTCCGTCAATGTTATGCATGTGCTCGCGTAGCCTCGCGTGCGGGCACCAACTGAGGTCTCTATCAATGATTAGGGGTGTGCGAATATTCGAGTTTCGAATTCGAATCGAATAATACCTAATCGAAAAATTCGATTCGACTTTCGCATAGCTAGTACTCGAAGTTTTGAATAATTCGACAGAACGAATATCTAAAACGCGACGAAGGTCAGTGGTGCAACTTGGTTAGGGTGGCGTGGCTAAAACTAATCAGTCGCTGCAGCTGCAGGTACTTACATAAAATCGAGCGTTGAGCATTTTAGATATTGCAAAATCTAAAATGCGCAATGCTCGATGGTCTCGTTTTTAAATTTTATGGCTCTTTTACAAAAAAAAAGGGAGCTGGATCCTTGACATGGATATTCGGACCTCTTTTTCATTAAGAAGTAAAATGATATGTGCTCTTGCAGCGTCAGCAGTTACCCTATGTCAAATTTCGTGACACTTTCTCGTGTTATGAGGAAGTCACCTTACAGGGCCTCGATGTAGTACAGTACACTGTCGTGTTGTCAAGGCTCAAATCAGGACTCCTCGAGTCTGGAATTTCCAAAGACGGCCTGCCCCACTCTTCAATGTTGACAACAACGACAGCGAAAATAACAACAGCAACTTTAATAACAAAGTCGGTGTTATGACGATGCCCACTTCCCCATGGTTATATACGAAAAACAAAAACTATGAGAATGAATATATATATGTTGTAGCGAAACGGGCATTTGGGCCAATTGGTATGTGTTTATCTTGATGGAAAAGGTGCACTGACAGACACGGCCGATGCGTAGACATCCGTTTGCAAGAGCATAAAGGAACTATAATGTCAAAGGCACGTTTGACGCAGCACTGCGCCACGGGCGGCTGCTCAGCCATTTTCGATTATGCGATTATGCGTCCCCCCCTACCCCCGCCCCCCCTCTTATCAAAATACATAGACAAAACCACTCGACAACTAATAGAATGTTTTCAAATTAGGAGATGCGGCGATCGATGTGTCTGCGCTCCGCCATTATCATAACAGAGAAGGAGTACTCCTATATCTGAGCCACACATTGCGACAGCAACTTTGTTTTTATTGCCACCCCACCCCCTTTTCTTTATTCGTTTGTTTGCCTCATGTGCCCTCAGAAGATTTGTCCAATGCGGAATGTCATTACGTATTTTGTGTCTAAGGCGATAGAAACCTTATCACGTTTTTAATGAAAAATCTATCTATATCTACGTTTCTTCAATAATCTTGCAGCGGCGAGTGTGCGCCTGTGTCGCAGTATATCTTCTTCCTTAGTCCGTCTCTGTCAGTGCGCCTTTCCATCAAGATGGATATGCTGTGTTATCCCTAAAACCATTACCCTTCCTTTCTTTCTCTCCTCCATGTATTTCCAGCATCAAACCTTTCTTCTTTTACCTTTCCCTCAACTTCCCAAACTGCGTGCATCATTACACTCCGACGGTAACTAATGCGAGATTTTGGGAGAGCCGGCTCTGACATCGCATATCTTCGCCCGTTTCTACATCTTAAAGAAAACAGTGGCGAACATATACTCAAAGCCTGCGCATACCTTATCTTTTAAAATTTTAGTTCATTGTCCATCACACAGAACTGAACGCAGCGTTGCGGAAACTTACCTTACCGCTACAAACTTGCAGAACTACTTAACATGCTTATTAACCCTTGGCGGCTGTCCCCAGCTTCTGTAGTTAATGCGGCGACTAAGTTAAGCTGTGCAGTGGGCTGCTAGAAGCGAGTTATAGTCAAGTCGGCTGCTGACGGAGCACCTGACTTCTGTAGTTACGCTGCTTTCATGGGGTCAAACTCTCGAAGAAAAACCTCATTACGACGTGTTGGGCGACTCTGTATAAGGGCAATGTCGCTGGCTTCACTGCAAGGCCTCGCAAAGCTCTAGTGTATACACGAAAGTGAAAAATGAAAAGCAGAAGGAGCCGCTGCGCTGCAGTAACCGTTCTGCTGCATTATCTATGTCCTCCTCGGCCGGCAGTAAACAACCCCCAGACATTGTTGAGCAGAGCAACCATGAGACAGACTCATATTCTTCGTGTGAGAGATTCGTTTGATTAAACGGTATCGAATAGTGACTGTCCTGTTGATATACTTAGGTATAGATAAAGGGGGATGATCGTGAAGCCCGCGTTGGTGTTAAATACTAATTAAGATAGTTTCTGAGAGTTTACGAGCCAAAACCACATTACTATTACTAAGCAGGCCGCCGATGGGGACTCCAGCTTGATTCTCACTCACCACCTGGGGTTCTTTGCCGTGCCGATTCTTTAAGTAGACGGGACTTTTTATATGCGTAACCATTTCGATGTCCCGGGGTGGCCGCAACGCATACCAAGCGCGGCAAGTACAAGCGCACAGTGCTGGACGTCATCGGTAACAAAGAGCGCACTACTCGCCTCCTTTTCGTCGTCTCATGATCGTCTCAGTCAACATTTCGGTGTTGCAACCACGCTTCTCCGTTTCACGATTCCTTTGACGATGCTCTTCGCAGTTATACCAAACACAGCAGCATAAGAATAAACAGTTGGTGATTGCAAAAGTGTGAAAAGTTTTTACTTTGGGACCTCCTTCTGTACTATATCTATTTTCTACTTGTATTAAGGCGAAAGCCTTAGGTGCCTCATCAAAGGCCAAAACTGACCGGTGTCCCGCCTCGGCGTCTCCCGTCGGCGTCCACACGAGTGATGCAAAAAATCATCAATCACCTGATGACGTCGCCATGACGTCATTGTGACGTCGTAGTGATGTCACATGATGACGTCATCGCATGCATCTTAGCTTTATCAATGGCGGGCCGGTCACACAGGCAGCGCAAAACCAGGTGAGGTGCCTGCGATCCTGGAGGCAGTGCAAAACCACATTAGGTGCAGAAAGCTTTCGGAGGGTGGCGGCGCAGGAACAATTCATCGGCTGAGAAGGAAAAGATGACGGCTTTCGCCTTCAAGTCGTCTTAGGTGTGTGCACAAGGGACCCTGTGAGTTTTTGTATCACTGTGTTGTATTGAATAAAATATTGAATATATAAACGTTTACGCATCATTTACACACCTCTCAGAGGAGATTCTACGTGGAAATTTTTCATCTTGACTCCATCTAAATGATGCAACTACAGCCGAAAGTCCACACTTGCCCACATGCTTAGCAGCGCAGACATCTCGGCGGGTACGTGTTTGAACCCGTCTCCCCCCTTGCGCATTATTTCACCCTTCCACAAATGGAAAAGTTCATCGCGAGGTCAGTTTTAGTTGCCTCTAAAATTTTGGTGGCATGTTACCTTAATCACAGGCAATTATCTTAACACACGAAACATCCTGTTATAATTCACAGCTTGAAGAGGGTGTCAGAGGGTCTCGAAGCTTCATGAATTTTAATCTACTCTGCTTGGTCGCATGTAAAAGCTTCACCTTTCTTTTTTCGTGCTACTAATAGCCCGTGGAGGAATAGCTCGCTGTTGCGCTCTGTGTTACGAAGGGCCAACAGCAAGAGGATTTTTCTCGTAGTTGAGATTGATTGATTGATTGATTGATTGATTGATTGATTGATTGATTGATTGATTGATTGATTGATTGATTGATTGATTGATTGATTGATTGCGTTTAACGCGTAAATGCAGCATAGAGGATATGGAAGGCGCTAAAGTGGAGGGAGGGCTCCAGTTAATGTTAACCATCTGCTTTTTCTTTTTATTCATTCAATGTGAAAAACTCCAAGTTTCCGCATATCACGCCCATCGCAACATAGCCAGTATGGTTAGGAAGTGAACCCGCGACCTCGGGCTTAGCGTTACATACACCCCCATACATGGCGGCGAATATACTGTACTTCATGCGATCGAGCGCAATCTTTCTGCAGAAATTGTCACTTGAAATAACGGGACTTGCCGCTGCCGCTTAAGTGCTACATATATACCGATGGTAAAAATGAGGACTTTCTCCTAGAATATATATATATATATATATATATATATATATATATATATATATATATATATATATATATATATATATATATATATATATTATATATATATATTTGCGTGTGTGTGTGGGTGTGTGTGTGTGTGTGTGTGTGTGTGTGTGTGTGTGTGTGTGTGTGTGTGGTGTGTGTGTGTGGGTGTTGTGTGTGTGTGTGTGTGAGTGAGCTGATTCTGATGAGCTCAAGGGCACTGACGGCGATGTGCGCTTTATCTGCAGGGTCATCTCTCGGGCTTTGATGAACGGTACGTGCCGGCCTTATATAGCTCCACGAGCACATAAAGGAGAGCGTCAATTGACCGTTGTGTTAGTACTTCGGGGCTATTTATGGCAGCATTAGACTTAGATCCCGTAAGGCCCGGATTTCACGGGTTATGCGCGTTATAGCACCAGCGTCGCCCTTGATGCGCGCGCACCCTGCATCGCGGGTGGCCAATATCACAACGGCGGCTAGGACAGGAAGTTTGCCTACCCGTGATTGCGGCGGAAGTAGGTCGCAACTGGCCCGCACAGCTCGTTTGTTCGGGTCACATAAATCTCGGTGGGTTAGGAGGTTTGGCCCGGCGTGGCCCCGGACTCGCATACGTGTGGCCCGCTGTGTTTATACTCTCGCGCAGAGACAAACAAGGCACCGCAGTGCACAGGAAGACCTCTTCCCTCGAGATTATGGGCGCATCTGCTGGAGCGCGGTGTTACAGGCGAGCCGGCGGCGACGGCCGATCCGCTACCTTATCTGCTCCACCACCTGCAAGTCAAGCTCTCATGAAGCGCCACAGCTATAACTAATACCTCTGCTGTAGCCGATGAGTTGAACGGCAGAGAGTAGTAAAACTGTACTTTAGCTGAACAGCTGTTTACTTTGAGTTACAAGTAAACCTTTATTTATATGTAGTTGAATGATAGCGCTGTGTGTGTGTCATCTTCTTCCCCGTCCCCATCCAGTAAGGTTTCGCTGTGTTTCTTGTGGGCATGGTTGTGAGAAGGGAAACCACACTATATGCTTACGTTTGCCGTAAAGTATTTTTTTTTTCTTATGCTATATTCTTTCCAGCATGCACGTTGTCCACCGTTTTATTGCGATAGCAATTATATGGACAGTCTCGGCTGGTTTTTGCCGCCGCCGTCATGCACCGTATATGTATAAGTATGTATATATATAACAGTCCGAAAGAAAAATAACACACAAAAATGCTTCCTAAGCGCGGTATCGAACCAGCGACCTCTCTCTCCACAGCGCGTAGCGCTAACCACTACGCCACAAAGTGCAGATCCTTCAGGCAGCTAACGGCGAGCGTTATATTCACACCCTTTAACGCTGGCAGGACTCAGAGACGTTTTAATGTATGTACTATATTTCTAGTTTGAATTATGGTCATTGGAAATGTTTTTAACAGCGGAGCTGTTTAAGCCGGGCGTAATTAAGGTGCGATCCGTGGACTGGAAAAACCTCACCGAGCGATGACGTCACTGCGCGTCGTCATGGCAACCCATAGCTACTCGTGTGGCCGCGTCAGAAGCACGGGTAACGTATGGCTATGCTCGCTTGAGCTTGGAGACACGTTTAATACCGATCGATATGTAATCGACAGCCAATCAATACTGATCGATAACCAATAAATACCAAATAATTCATAGAAAATGCCACGAAACGCATGGCTATGCTCGCTTGAGCTTGGAGACACGTTTAATACCGATCGATATGTAATCGACAGCCAATCAATACTGTTCGATAACCAAGCAATACCCAATAATCCACAGAAAATGCCGCGACACGTATGGCTATGCTCGTTTGAGCTTGGATACACGTGTAATACCGATCGATATGTAATCGATAAGTAATCACTACTGACCGATAACTAACCAATGCCGATTACGACCTCGACGAAACCAGATGAACATCACTTGACCAATTTGAACTTCATTGGGCCAATCCATACCGATCAATAACCAATCAATACCCATCGATATGCAAAAATAATGGAACACGATACCGACGTAGCAGAGCCATATACAAGGTGTTTCAAGAAATCCGAAACTTCTAAAAAATCTGGAAAATGGGATATTTGTTTCGTTGTCTTCATAATTGCTCTTTCTGTAGCGGCAGACATCTTCAGATGGTTAAAGACATCATTTGGGACAGTAATTAAGAAAGTTAAATTAATTGACTGTTTAATTAGGGGAGTTAGGCGGTTATGTCAAATGGGCGAATTGAAGTTCTTCATGCGAGGAACCCATCGCAATTTTGTGGTACAGAAAAAGCGGCCTCTAGTAATTATTGTGGCGTAATGAAATTCAACCAAATTCAACGGCGAAACCGAAACCGAAGCACCGATGAGCGCAACAAGTAGATGGCCAGAATGACGTCACTTTTTAAAACAACGATTACAGAGGTGCAGTTCTTCCGTGTTCGTTTAACGTATGTGCGCCATGCGTGCTGTCCCAAATGATGTACTTAGCCATCTTAAGATGTCCGCGGCCACAGAAGTAACTGTGAAGACGGATTCCCCCGGCTGTGCAAAAGCGAGATACGTTGGGGCCAGGGACGTAGCCAGGGGGGGGGGGGTCATCCCCCCCCCCGAAATTTTTCAGTTTTGCTGGCGTATATATACACGCGCACATACAAACGCACGCACGAACATACATAAAGTATGGTTGAACCCCCTCCCCGAAAAAAATTTCTGGCTACGCCCCTGGTTGGGGCACGCCGACTTGCTACTCCTGCACCTTCTGCGAATTCCCGTCTTCTCGGCAATCTTAATCCAAATCAGGCTCTTGAGGAATGCATCCTTGTAGAGGCTGTGAGTTCTGTCGTGCAGCACGGGTAGTTTGCGATTGCGCCGATGCGAACCACCGCCGACTCCTTGGCCGCCATTTTGAATTTCCGGCCGGATGTTTACATCACGTGGTTCATATACTAGTGCAGCCAAAGGGTGGCCTCTTGTGAAAAGGAATGGCGTCCCGCTGTCGCGTGGCGGAAAAATCGGTCTCGAAACGATTTTTTCGCTTCGCGCTCGCCGGGTGGTTTTCCGGCCGCTTAGGCGGCGAAGAGAGCGAATGCCTGGTGAGTTTTGCCGCTTTCGCCCCTTCGAGGCACGTGTGAATGCGTCTTCCCTCTCCTTCTCTCTTCCCTTAATCTCATTCACCCTGCACAGGGTAGAAAACCAACGCGCGTCCGGTTGATCTCCCTGCTTTTCCTTCCTCTCCGTCTCCTCCTCCTAATAACATGGGCGCTGAGTTCATTTCATGCGCTTATCGCTAGTGCAGTATTTAGACAGAGCGCATTAACGTCACGCGTGCGCCCTACTATGGAGATAAGTAGACTTAGTATTGTAGAATTGAACGTCGCGCGTGTCTCTTCTTATTCGTGTATTTCTCCTCAGAATGGAAGTTGTGGTAATATTGGGACGCAACAGTTACTGCGACCATCATTAGGCTAAGAGGATGCGGCGAACCGACCACAATCAAGGCATAGATGACAGACAAGACGAGTCCCCGCAAGCCATGGTGAAGAAGAATGCCACGTGATCATGACCATGTATGGACAACGAAGAAGTGCTTTGCGATTTTTTATCGCACGGATTCCACCATGGCTTAATATAAGCGAACTTTATTAAAGTGCATATTTTCTGAAAAAAATAGGCAGTAAGCGACTAAGAAAATTAAATTCTCATGCTGGAACATTTCGGCGACATGTTTTGTTCTCCCAACGGCAATGATCGCGTTCGTAAATTTCCATTTTCCTTAAGGCACTCAAAGCGTATATAAGGAAGACATATGGAGCGCGTGTCTAACAGCTTTTGCGCAATGTTTTCGGTAACACGAAAAATTTTCTCTTCGAAACATTGCACAATACGAACGAGCAGTTCAGCTAGACAAACGAGCAGGCAGCTTACAGGAAGGTTTAACTCTAACGCGAACCGGCCTCATGCTAGTTTAAAATGGACAGTGCTAGCTTTTTTTTTTTTACTTTAATGCAGAAATATAAATGGTTACCCGCTGAGCTCCCTCTATTTTCACCAGAAGATCACGCGAGAACACACTTAAGATTGCCAGGCTGTTTCGGCTAGTAATTCAAAGTCGTATCGATCTTGGTTATTCCCTATAGCACACGCGTGTAATTTAAGTTGTTCTAAATCCTCACTGTTGTGAGGCTGAGCAGGGTGAGCTTTTGCATTGTTTCATGCCTATTAAAGGGGGTTAAGACAAACAGCGATGGAGAGAATGAGCGGTCCCGCTAGCTTCTGAACTCATTCGCCACGACATCGCTAGCTCCCCACATGTCGCCAAACGACCCGTGTTTGGCGCAACAAAACTTCCGCGATCCCGTGCAAGCTAATCGATGTGCATGCAGCGACTATGGCGGCGACGTGACGACGACGACAAGGATGTCGGCTGGAGTCCGAGGCGGAGACAGGATTGAATTTACGTTTCTGGGGAGTTACGTTAATCTTATTTGAGCTAGTCTCTACTTATTTCAACTTCTAATTACATTTGTCACATCACCCAGCGCACGGTATCCGGCTGGTCTTTAGACTGCGATAAACGTCCCAGCATTTTCCTCTTTTCTCTCCTCGGTGTCTCTCTACTGTTCGTGCTGTTCGGTTGGAACGGGCGAAAGTATAGATCTTACAAGGTCTGAAGTCGCCGCTCTGATAACAACAAAACACTCAGATAACGTAATGAATTCTACTGGTTGCACTCACTGAGCGGAACATGAAGTCATAACTGGAGTTGGAGGTGAACTGTTGAGCGGGAAAAATGTCCAGAGTGATGACGTCTAGTCAGACGGGCTTCTCGGCCGCGAGACAGAACGATATGGTGGACGATGGTTTGTTGATTGCAGAAGCTATAGGTGTTCTTCGCTTTTCAGAAGAGAACCAATTTTCATCAAACGGCTATCGCAGGTTAAGATGGTGGCGCCATGATGGGCGAATCTCGAGACAGATGGCTGCAAGCGCGGTAATGCATGTACGAGACCGTTCCAAGTAGGATCGTTTGAGTTAATCTTCATGGTTAGAAAAAAAAAAAGGCTACCGCATAGAAGACGTTTGCATCGCAGGAAGGCTATCCGTCTGAAAATGTTGCTATTTTGCGAGATGAAGATACTCTACGGCTGACGTGATATGTGACGTTATTCTTTCAATTTCTACGCCGTTGGCAACAACAAGTGTATATGGCATATATGAGCGCGCGCGCGACACACACACACACACACACACACACACACACATATATATATATATATATATATATATATATATATATATATATATATATATATATATATATATATATATATATATATATATATATATATAGTGAGAAACTTCGAAAGTGCACTATGGCGAACAAAACAAATATTTATTTTCTCCTAACAGTTTCGGCTGGTGGTCTAGTCATATATATATATATATATATATATATATATATATATATATATATATATATATATATATATATATATATATATATATATATATATATAGAGAGAGAGAGAGAGAGAGAGAGAGAGAGAGAGAGAGAGAGATACACACGTGTCGTGCGGTTTTGTTCGAGACAGCTTTCTATAGTTTTGTTCGTTCTGCGTAGACGTTCAGTTTGCTGGTTATGTTTAATTAAGGTTACACCTTGGCTGAGTGAACAGGGACACCCCGTATGAAGTAAATCGGATCCTCTAAGTCGCAAGCTTACTTGTAACAAGTCTAGATCCTTGCCACGACTGTCATCAACAGCGCCACCAAACTTCGCCAGAAAGCGTCTTTGTGCCCGCCAATCATGGCGCCAAAATAAGAAATCTTCGACACGTGTGTCATAATGTTTGTGACTTGCTTCAAATGCGGAAAGATCGTGTCTTCTCCAAGGAACTGGGAACGGCTTCCTGAAGATTCTGTTCACAACGTCAGGAAGAAAAAAAAAAAAGCACGTTGAAAGCCCCCAAGGCTTCGGAGGAGCGCTGCCCTAAAAAAAAAAAAAAAAGAAACCCGCGAGAGTGGCGTTTAAAGACTACCGATCCCGGCGGCGTCGTGCTTGGTCGGCGGATCAAAAGTACGGGAGAAACGAAGGCGCTCATGCGCGGCCTCTCAGTCAACTTTTCGAGCAGTTAAACATTTGAGTCGCGACACAAGTGTTTCTCAGCGAGCTTTGACGGGGCTCTTTTGCGTGCTACCTGCCTGCTTTAGCACGAACCACAATCTAATCAGCCGGTTCCGTAAGGCGATCCAGAGGTTGTTTGGCGCAGTTTGGAACCGTGTCTTCACTAATTGAATTTGCGGGCTGGGGTGGAGAGTGAACAAGGCACGGCATGTGGGCGAGTTCAAGCGCGCGGAACGAACACGCCGCGGGCGGAGACGTACGCACGCACACACAGCGCGGAGACGACCGTCATGCGGCAACTTGTGCGGCGGGACCCTTCTCTGATTAAAAAACGATTCGCCCTTCTATATCTGCGAGGTTAAACATTGACACAGCGCCGTTACGGAGCGTCGGACTGTTTGGTTTCTTGGTGTCGTCTGTAGCCATGTAGGACACGCGTGGCTGTTCTTGTTTCCCTTCTTCCTCCTCCTGTTTTCTTCCTTTGTTGAAGACGGTCTCCCGACGCCGTTTCGGCCTCTGCGTAGGTTCACTTCAAGGATGAATATTGTGGCCGTGACCTGTACAGAAATGATAAATAGGAGAAAAGAAGCCGAGTATACAGTCGACCGAAGAAAATACTATATGTAGGCTGGGGCTCTCTATATCTAATAACTGTTTGAGCGTTTTCAGTTTCGATTTGACAAAAGGGTGTCGTTTGCTGAAAGATCTGATTTAAGTATAACTTGTGTCCGTAAATAGGAAATTCGGTATGAGGTAAATACCCGTTAATATTTCGAACGACTTATGAAGGCTTATTGCTCATTGTAATACTTTAAAATTAAAACAAGCCTTATTAAAGGCCTTTAAAGTCCTTTAAGGGGACCTTAAATTACTTTAAAGTATTACAACGACCAACAAGTCGCTCATAAGTCGTTCGAAATATTAGCGGGTGTTTACCTGGTCAAGAGCCGTTCCTTTCTTTCAATAAAAATCACATTCTTTCATTCATTCATTCAAAGTCCTTTAAAAGTGCGACAGTGTGCGCCGGAAAATTGCAGAAAAATCATGATTTTAATGCTTTCGTCAACTAACACGCCACACTATCGCATGCACCAGCCCTGAATGAAAGCCATATGTCTTGCCAAACAAGTCAGGTGTTCAGTGGAAGTCGGAGGCTTGAAGCGATGGGAAGTCATAGAGCAGAGGATGTCACTGGAGCCAACGTTTCTGCAAGAGGACTTGTCTTCGTAAGGGCAGCAATTGTATTTTCCTGCCCCGACGAAGACAGCTATACACCTTGTCGAAACGTTGGCTCTTGTGTGCAGGGAGGAGCATACGCGTTTGGCGTCCGGCCCTCGCCGTTTTTACGCCCTCACATTTCGTCTGTATCACCGTATCAAGCTCCCTGTTTTGTAACTGTTTCTTGTTTGCCTCGATAATAAGTTTGGCATCTGAGTGAGATTGCGAGCTATAACAGTACAATTTATCAAACTCCAGCGTGATGCGGGGGCAGTTTACAGAAACCCGCTTTCACCTGGAAATGTTTATATCAGGTAAACCGGTCGTTGCCTTAACTGACCATTTCAGGAAACATTGGCTATGTCAAGAAATGGGCTACTGCGCCCGACGTCGTCCGTTTAAGGGACTGCACATGCCTTCCCAAATTTGATAACCGTACTGCTCTAGCTCGCATTCGAAATCGACCACGAGGCATATATTATCGAGGCAAAGATGATATGCAAAGATTAAGAAGCATGTTTCAGTGTAGCTTGCGTCACATTGACCAAAAAATAACTTCATTTTCTGGATGTCGCATGAGTGCAGCACCCTTGTTCCGGGGTCCCATGTATGGGCATGCGTATATATTTTACGACCGCATTTCGAAATGAACCATGCAGTTGAAATATCCGCTGCAAGTGTCTCACCATCTCATAATGTCCAAGTCGGTTAAGCTCGCTCACACGCTTGTTGCCGAAGTAGTACATTATTGTTTAACTTTAGCCGTCCATTTCTTTTCATCCGTGTTCCTGCGTCTCCAGAATTCATCTCAACCTGCGATTTTCTCACTTTGAAGTGAGCAAAATTCGCGGAGCAATGCGCATGGTGATATCAGCTGGGCTTCTTGAGTGAAAAATTAAACAGAAGTCAATGCTTTGGTATTGCTTTATTTGTGGTTTTTCCGTGGACACCTAAGGCTGCCTCTCACTTTATTGTATTAGCAACAGGACCACCACCACTTTGAGCAGATCTGAATTCAGCCGGCGGCGTGTGCGCAGCTGCAAATTTAGGCTGGATGGAAAAGACCGGAAATTAGGAAGCGAGCAGCGAAGGTGAAATGGTTTTTGTAAGCAAATAAATAAACAAGAGTGTTACGAAGGCGAGATTTGAACTCTGGGCCTTTAGTGCCGATTCTCTAACCACTACGCCACAAGCGCATATGTCTCAGCAAGCGGAATAGAACGCCTTAAATAATGTCCCGCGTGCAAACAAGCGTGTTCAGACACTTGGCGCGGTTTCCGCTGCGCTTACGGTTGCCCTCGTGCAAGCCACCGCGTTTAGACGCTTGGCGCATTTTTGCAACGCAGCCAGTCATGCTTTCGGCCTCATTCCATGCATAATCAACAAAGTTGCGAGGCCTGCATCACCATTGGCGGCGCTGTTGATGCCTCTTAGTAGTTCTAAAGTAATATTAATAATTGTTGGGGTTTAACGTCCCAAAACCATGATATGATTATGAGGGACACCGTAGCGGAGGGCTCCGGAAATTTCATCCATTTGGGGTTCTTTAACGTGCAACGAAATCTAAATACACGGGCCTCTAGCATTTTCCGCCTCCATCGAAAATGCGGCCGCCGCGGCCGGGATTCGATTCACGACCTTCGGGTCAGCAGTCGAGCACCATAACCACTAGACCAACGGGGCGCGTTGTAGTTAAAAAGCGGGATCTTGTGAAGAAGAATAGGGCACTTGTAAGAAAGCTAAGGATATGACGGATCATGTTATAGTTGAATCCACCCGGGTGTATGTTTGACACTAGCCTACACTACACTACACTAGCCACTAGCCTTGGGTTTTAGAGGCAACAATGGGAAGGTAAACAGGTACGCCATAGAAATAAGTAAAAGACGGTTGGAGGATTGGTGTTGGAAAAGTAGCGAGAAAGCACAAAAAATAAATAACATGAAAAGTAGGGTTGAAAAGTAGCTCTGCTTACCCCCACCTTTATGCGCATGCGTCTCTTGTGAGTTCTTGCTAATGCTATTCTAATAAACTTCATCGAGTTCCTTGGTAGAACCTGCTTGCTTATTGACCCTACGCCCGCTATGCATAAATGCTTGCCGTTGGTGTGCTAAGTTGTAGGCCTGATTTCGCTTTGATTTGCATAATTTTCAATTCTTTTTTTCCTTGCCTCGGCGCCTCGGACGCGAAACCTTATTGCTGATATCGGCTATACGCTGCGCCCCCGATGATACGAAAATAAGTGAAAGTGAAACTAATCGTTAAAAAAAATTTCGTAACTGTCAGAAACTACTGTGCACACTCACGATTCCCTGCACATTTCTTTGGGTAAGCCAACTTTCTCTTATATAATTAAATTTATGGAACTTGAAAGCAAAATCTCAAGAACGAGTCCAGCGTATAGTACTTTCACGTCTCAATTGATGAGGCTGAATCCTACAGACACCAAGAACTGTCTAAGAATAAACGAAAAGGGAGCATTGCTTATGCCCATTTTTGCCAAGCCGTGCAACGGTAGTTGTCCGGCAAAGCGTTCAACTGATCCCCGAAAGATGCCGCCATATGAAGGTCGTTAGCACTTCATAAGTCTATAGGTTCTTCGAGCACTCCTTGTCATCAGGAGTGTCATATGAGTGGAAGAGAGAGAGAGATAAAAGCGAAGGAAAGGCAGGGAGGTTAACCAGGTTGTACCCGGTTTGCTACCCTACACGGGGGGAGGGGGAAGGGGAGAAAAAAAGAATAGAGATAGCGAGGAGGAAAGATGGAACAAGTAATACGCACACACACATCAGTGTTCACCCCATACACACAGACAGTTACAACGGAGAAATATTTGCCATCGGTTCCTCTGCGAGATGTTAAAAAAGGCTTGCAAGGACTGGCTCCAAGGAATCGAGAACTTGCAGAGCGCATTGAGCTGACGGAGTTGCCATTCCGTTGAGGAGAGTGCGCATCGTGGTCATGAGAGACCTCAACACTGCGAGGACTTGTAGGTTCTTGTCGTGGCAATCATCTGTGGACAATGAAGCACACTGCGGGGCATTCTGCATCGGCTCTTTATGAGTGCGCAGTGGTGGCAGCGAGGGCCACGCGACATCCGTCGCCGCTTTCAAAGCTTCTGCGTCTTTCCGGCTCTCCAATTGTGATGCATTGGGCGGTGGTAGCGGCGGCAGTGGTGGTAGCTGTCGCTTAAGGGAAGTCTGACGATCTGTCGGAGTAGGAGATCGCGTTGTCCGTCCAGATTGGGTAGCAGTAGTTTTAGACCTTCGTCGCCGACGCGAGCGTCGTTGTCTATTTGTCACCACATCAGCAGCCTGTTTGTGTGTTGAGCCGTCCCGAACCATCTGTTTCATGACGCTCCATTCTTTTTTCACTAATGGACAGTCCCTTGATGAGGCTTCGTGTGATCCATGGCAGTTGGTACATTTCAGGGCAGTAGCTCGGCAGGATTCCGCATTGTGTGGCTCTGCACAGCGGGGGCAAATCGCCACGTTCCTGCAAACTCCGCTGACATGGCCCATTTTTTGACATTTACGGCACTGGAGTGGTCGTGGTGTAAACGGACGGACCACGTGACGAAAGTGTCCCACCTTCACGTGGGATGGCAATATGTCACCTTTGAAGACAATCTTTACGCAACGCGAGTTGCGACGAGACTTGGACGATGTTGCTATGGTCACTAACGGCCTTGATGAGCATTGGAAGGTAGCCACAAGGAATGGAGATGTCGACATCGTATATGACACCTACCACCATGTCCTTGTTAAGTGGAAGGTGAGCTTGAACCTTGATACCGTCGAAGTCTGTGACCCTGGTCAGAGCAAGCAGAGATGCCTGGTGTATAACGTGGAAGGTTTCCATAAGGGATGTGAGGAGATCTTTCGCCAAGCGAACTGTTTGCGTAGCGGACGGCCTCGATTTCCCAGTTCTGGTGGTCCGATGTTTGCCACAGCCCTCAGGCGGGCTGCCGTTTTTCTCGCGTAGCTCCGCTCAACGCTACTAGCTATAGCTTGAGCCGCACGCGTTCGTTTGCTTATGACGTGTAGTTTCTGGCTTCACGTGGGCTGGGGCGATTATTGGGTTCTCTGGAATCTAGAGCCGCAGAAAGAAGGAGAAAAAAGCTTTAGGAGACCTTAATATTCCATATAAGTGTCTTTAATGGCAAAGCGTGTGGTGACCTTTTGGTTCACCTGGATAGCCTTTAGGTTAAGTCTTAATCGTCGACTTCCATAGCTTCAGTGTACGCAAAATCCACTATAGACCGGTTTGTTCACCGTCGTCCGCTTCGATGAGTCAACTGATGAGTGAAACAAGACTATTCTGTAGTTGGTATGTGCCATCTTGATGGCACATACCCACAAGAAAACAGCATATCATACGTAATATCAATATCATACGTAACTTTCGCTAGCATATTCCTCCGGGGTCGAGCAACGCTTTAATATAGCTTCACAGTCATATTCACCAAACCCTCTTATCCTGATATGCCAATTTTGGTCTATACCAAGTTAAGGAGGCGATCATGAAAGCACCCAGACATAGGCGGCTAGATAGATAGATAGATACGTAGATAGAAACGCTAGAAGTGCCAAAGGTTCGCTAAGAAATGCTTCCCATTTAAAAAACAAGGCAGCAGTGGCAAATAATGTTCTCAGAGAAATGAGTCAGCCTTCTTTTGGTTTTCAGGGTATACAGTAAGCGCGCATGTGCGTGTGTGCGTGAGGGGGCAGTCGACCATGGTTTTTGTGCTATAGTGGGATAAAATTGCGATAGATAGATAGATAGATAGATAGATAGATAGATAGATAGATAGATAGATAGATAGATAGATAGATAGATAGATAGATAGATAGATAGATAGATAGATAGATAGATAGATAGATAGATAGATAGATAGATAGATAGATAGATAGATAGATAGATAGATAGAAACGCTCAAGTGCCTGGGGTTCGCTAAGAAATGCTTCGCATTTAATATTCTCCAATTTGAGCGCGTGTTCGGGAGCCCAAAAGGGACATACTGGCTTAACAATTAACAACGTTTGTAGCTTATTATGGATAGCAGCCGGAATGTTCTTGATTATCTCTCGTACGTCAGTGTTTAGCGTCAAACGTGTTTTTAATGGCTAGTGGGTCACAAAGAGGTGGCTTGCATTTAGCCTTCGATTTAGTGCCTGCCGGCTTAACAATTAAGTGACACAGTTGTAAACTGAGTTGGATTTACTGCCGCTGAAAACGGCATTTCGTTCACCTGGAATGAGCTCAAATAGATCTGCCCTGGTATCCGGCTATTAGGGGCAGCAACAAGGAAGGTTTTCTTTATCCAACGTAAGACCATGTTTTTACGCGCGCGAGGCACCAGATGTCTCATGTTTTAGCGCAAGGAAAAACGAAGACGCAAAAGAAGACGCGTTGACAAGCGCTGTGTCCCCGTGTTGTATGCGTTGCCTAAAAAAAGTAACTAAATACGTTACTCGTTACGCTAAAGAAAAAGGAACGCGTTACCGCCCTGCGCTGCAATAAAAAAAGTTAACGCGTTACCGTTACCGTTACCGTTACTTCCGCCGTTACTCCATAGTAAGAAATCTTAAACAGTGCGTCTTCGCCTCAAGAACCTACAGTAGCTACTTTATAAAACTCATATTTATGTATCGCATTAAGGTTATCGCCCAAACACAAATTTAGCCCCAAATACCGATTAAACGCGTATAATATGCACAAATATGCCGTATCTTCGTAGTACTATAGTGGCCTAAAGTTGACTGTGTAGTTACATGTGATGGCTTCTAACTCTGTGGCACACGGGGAAGCTGTTTTTCGGAATGGGTCATTAAACACAAAGTAATCGATTTCATCATCAACGCTTTCCGAAATGAAAACATCACTGCACAAACTTGCAGTAATTATGATGGCGTGCTTCTGCTACCAAAAACCAATGCGCTAATTTTGTAGCAATAAAGGAATGCTTAAATGGCATAAATCTGGAGAAAAGTATTTGCGCACATAAATAAACAAGCTTTTTTTCTTCAATTTTACCTTTATAATTGCCGCAAATATTGCGACTGCGTACGTGAAAGTGTTCAAGGTCAGCCTCGCTTGCTCAGGAGTTCTATAACCAGAAACGTAGGCGCAGTTGCAAGAAGCAAAACTAATTTTGAATACGAAGTTTATAAAACGGTGCTAGAGTAGTACAGGAACACTTTCCTAATGTAACTACAAACCGCTGAATATAACCAACAGCTGCCTTTGAAAACTTTAATCGCACAGCTTGACTCGCCTATATTAGTGAACACGTCCTCACCTACGCTAAATAGGAGCTTGGCGGACGCACTATATGGTACTCCTGTTTCAACTTTCAGGAAGAGCTGGTGAACGCGCGGAGAGTTTTCCTTGAGCCCGCTCATGGCGATGCCATGCGGCACCGAAGGTAGACAGTCGCTCATCTTCAGTTGGCGATTATGTTCAGAAGGCCCTTGCGAGGAAGTCATCCTCCGTTGGGCTGGAGCTCACACCGAGTCTTGATGTCCGCAAGCCGAGCAGGTCTCGACTGCTCGCTTTTGACGGTTACAAGGACGGCATTACACTTCGCTTCATCGACAATCAACGACAACATGAACCTCGAAAGCAAGGTAGCCGAAACTATAGCAAGTCCATTCAAGAAATTTCGGCAATTTGCTCCCCATTGAGATTTCCTCCGCGCAAAAAAGGACCCCATGCGGTGTCGCTTTGTCAATGTTTGGGGGCTGAGAGCAGTCCGCCGAAACGGCAAAATAACGTCGGGGCGAGCACTGAGAAAGGCGCTTCTACAAGACGAATGAATTTTGTGTAAGACTGCGAGTGTAATTGGAATGGAAGGTAACGAGTAACGTGACACCTCACGTTACCGAAAATGGTAACGAAAGCACGTTACTCGTTACAGCTCCGAAATAGTAACGAGTATGTTACTTAGTTACTGAAAAAAGTAACGCGTTACCGGTAACGCCGTTACTTGTAACGCGTTACCGCCAACGCTGGATATGCAGCACCAACTAGCTTACCAGTTGGTCTTATTCAGGTATCATATTCAGCGACAATTAAGTTTCTCGCATTTACACATCGTAAGACGGTACCCCCTGATAATCCATTACTTTTTTGCAGCCATGGATCTTTTCTACTGCTGTTTTCCTCAAGTTGACACACGACGTAGGGTGTAACAGGAATCAGCCGAACGCCAAACGCAAAAGAAAAAAAAAGCGCGGCTTGCATTAGTGGGGTAAGGCTGGAACCAACAGTGGAGCTAGTGTTCGACCTAGCTTCTTCTAAGTTTTTGCTAGTGATGCCACGCTTTTACTAGAGATGCTAAGTTTTTGCTAGTACTAAGTATGGTTAGGCTTGGCTATTATTCTCCGGTTTCGGTCGGTTCCCCATACTACGCACGTGTCACGTGGTTTTGGCAGGAACATGTCACGTGACTAGCTGTTACGTGCTTCTTGGCGGGAACATGTCACGTGACTAGTTGTTACGTGATTTTAGACACGTGACTTGCTTTTGCGCGATGGTACGGGATTTTTATCATGGGACTAGTTGTTACGTGATTTTTGTCACGTGACTAGCTGTTACGTGGTTTTAGTGGGAACCTGTCACGTGACTAGATGTTACGTGATTTAGCCGGTAACATGTCCCGTGACTAGCTGTTACGTGATGTTACGTGATTTTAGTCATGTGAATACTAGTTGTAACGTTGTTTATGGCGGGAACATGTCACGTGACTAGCTGTTACGTGATGTTACGCGATCTTGGTCATTTGACTAGCTGTTACGTGATGTTACGCGATCTTGGTCACGTGACTAGTTGTTACGTGATGTTACGTGTTTTAGTCGTGTGACTAGATGTTACGTGATGTTGTTGTAGCCACGTGACTAGCTGTTACGTGGTTTTCGCAGGAACACGTTACGTGACTAGCTGTTACATGACTTTATTCACGTGAGTAGTTACATGTTTATGGCGGCAACATGTCACGTGACTAGCTGTTGCGTGATACGTGGTTTTATTCACGTGACAAGTTGTTACGCGATGTTACGTGATTTTTAGTAACGTGACAAGATGCTACGTGATTTTGTGTGATTTTACTCACGTGACTAGAGTTTACGTGATGTTCGTGATTTTTAGTCGCGTGAGTACTTATTACGTGATGTTTCGGGATTTCAGTCACTTGACTAGTTACGCAGTGTAACGTGATTTTCAGTCATGCGACTAGTTATTACGTATTTCTACGTAATTTAGTCACATGCTTAGACGTCACGTGATGTAACGTGATTTCCAGTCACGTGACTAGTTGTTACGTGATGTTACGTGATTTTATTTCCGTGACTACACTGTAAACCTTTTCACACCCATAAGGGTGTTTCAATCACTGAAACACCCTTGGTACAACCTTATTTCTGATATTTTTTATTCAAAGGGTGTAAATACAACACAAACGCCCTTTGCACACCCTTATTTGAAATAAAGGCGCATGAAGGGCATATGTTCAAATATAACACCCTAAATAACTGGTAGGGTGTGGGGGTGTTTTTTGAAATGTTACACCTATACAGTTTTGTGAAGGTGGTCGTTTTCACATGAACTTAATGAAATTTGTAATTATAACATTCATTATTACGCAACTTTAGACTAAAAAATGTGCTTGGCCAAGTGATAGCTACAATATAATAATGTCTGCGTACCTTGTCATGCAGCCATGAAATCTAAAGAGTTGAAGAAATATGACGCATCGCTTGACCCACCAGGGTCGTTCGTAATTCAGTGACTATATAAGCGCCTGCGCTTTCTATTAGGGTATGTGTTAACACGTCTGTATATATACGCGGCTGTAGTGACTTGTTCATGTTATGGGCTGTATGCGCATGAGTGAATTCTGTATTGAATTGAGTGAGTGTGTACTATGGGTTGTATACGTATGAATGAATTGTGTATTGAATTCAGTGAGTGTGCGTACTATGTGTCTCGCATACCAGTTAACGTGCGCTATCAATATAATGTATGTAAATCCTCTGCATCGGCCTTCCGTTTTCGCCGTTTCTTTCTTAATGGAGCGAGGGTCAACCGATTTTTTTAAGAGTGTGAACTATAGCTATAGTTCTACCCTGGAAGAACTAGCTATGTGATTTCATTTATAGCGCTTCAGAAGGAAGGGAGGAAATGGGTGGGAGGGGGGGGGGGTAACCACTTTATTTATATTTTCGAAAGCGACCCGCCACGGTGGCCTAGTAGTTATAGTGCTCGACTGCTGACCCGCAGGTCGCGGGAGCAAATCCCGGCCGCGGAGGCCGCATTTTCGATGAAGGCGGGAATGCTTGAGGCCCGTGTACTTAGATTTAGGTGCACCCCAGGTGGTCGAAATTTCCGGAGCCCTCCACTACGGCGTCTCTCACAATCATATCGTGGTTTTGGGACGTTAAACCCCAACAATCATTATTATTAAATTATTTTTGGAAGGGTGTTAGGGTGTATATTTGCTTAAACACCCCATTCCACTTTTGCCATAAGGGTGTAATTTTCATATCACACCCTTGAAAATCGATGCATAAAGGGTGTAAGTCCGTGAAGTACGCCCATAAGAAAGGTGTAATCCTGCCTGTTACGCCCTTTCTGTGGGGTGTATGGGTGTGAGTTATAGACACCAAAAACACCTATATGGGTGTAATATGGTTTACAGTGTAGTTGTTACGTGATATTACGGAATGCTTAGTCACGTGACATACTCGCCCATCATAGTTATTGCATTTTACGGTCGGACAAATCGGCGCACGTGTTGTGGGAGAGAAGACGAAGATGAAGAAGAAGGCGAAGCGACCGCGTGCCGGCTCATTTCTGTTCGCGCTACCCGGCGCAACGAAAAGCTTCAACAGATCCGCTGTTAAAAAACTCGGAGCCTTTCCAATGCTCTGAAGATGGAAGCCAGCGATGGTGTGGCTATGGTGGTCTGCCGTATTCACTATTGGTATAGCGAATTTGTATTGATTTTATTATTGATTTTATATGAGCGAATAAAAGCGACATACACTCAAAGATCGCGGTGTTGCTTTCGCATCACGCATGTTACCTCATCAACGGCGGCCAACAGCGGTTTCAAAATGAAGTCCTCTACTGCATAAGAGAGAGATAATAATCTTTAATGAAATTCCAGAGGAGGTTAGCCTGGTTTACCGCCTGGCTTGCTACTCCATGTGTCGGGGGATGACTATGATATATACAATGATCACATATACACACAAATAGTACGTACAGTCACAAACGCACATATATACACAAAATAGTAATTCACAAACTTTCTTTAAGTCGAGGGTTCCTCAAGGACAACAACAGCGCTTCTGTGTTGCGCATCGCACAGCCGCTGTATTGCCACGGGCCGAGAAGGTGCCGCAGCTCCAAGCTCGAGCCGCGTTGCAAATGAAGTGCTGCCTTCAGAATCTGTCGTTCGGCGTCGCAACGGGAACAGTCGCAGAGTACGTGCTTTAAGTCTTCCCGAGTATTACATAAGAAACTCCGTTGCTTCGAAAGTATACAAAAATGACATCGCGTTCGTTTTTTATGCAAGTGGTCTTGTCCTTGAGGCAAACTTGTTCACATCATTCTGCCATGTCGGCGAAACCATGCACATCTGCGTTGACAACGTAATGTGAATTTTTGCTGCAAAAAATGCCGGATTAGTCGAGTTAATCGGTTAGCCGAAAATTGTTGCGCAACGCACCTTTCGTTCAAGGACGCGATACACCAGAAGCTAACCATACACAACATCGTTGTAAAAAGAAATTGACGTTTTACTACAGAATTCGGCTATTGTATCCAGGCACGTGCGTCAGTAAAGTGTGCTAACAGCTTGACAGTCCCCCCTCCCCCCTTTTTTTTTCGCGGTAACTGTTAGAGTATACGTGTGACATTACTATTCGCGCTCAACAATACGTCAAGCAAGGTATGCCAACAAACTCCTCGCTCGTCCACCCAAAGAAAACGGTTTCTTTTTACTGCTTGCCTGACGCTCGTGGAGAAACGACTGTTTTATCAAGTTGGTCGAATAGTTATGAATTTCTTGGATACTTAAAGCGACTCGCTAGTGAATGCATGAGCGATCTTCGCAGAGTACGCGTCTATGCTTGCCTCAAGGCATGCGCCACCGAGACAACTCGCACCTAAACCGGCTGAAGTGCTTTGAGAAACTTAGTGACGGGTGCAATCGATCAAAATATGTAACATACTGAACTTTCCTCGGGCGGCATGTAAGCGGCATTTCGAGACAATATGCAAATTTTCCCGGCCATAGTGCGAAGTCTACATATGGAGAAGACTGAACATTCACCCGCGCACCATTTCGGCGGCCGCTTTTGAAACAGCTAGTGAAATCGAAAAAAAAAAAGAAATTAAAAGAAGGGGATATTAAAACAGTAGTTCTCGAGAGTTGCGCTATATAGCTGTCGCTATGAATATAGCTGTCGCTGTGAATGGTGAGAGTTATCGCTTCTTTTTTCTTTTTTTTCACACGTGCGGCGTTACGCTTTATGGAAAGTTTATCAATTGAGTTCTGAATCCATCTGCGCATTAATACTGGTGTCAGCGATGGCGATATTTACGGTTTGTGACAGGATACTTCCCTAGCTCCTGCAGGGTTTCTGGATAATGCATGTGGCGTCACACGCAATGTGTAATATGCGTTTGTCCGGAAATCACTGTGTATCGACGCAGTGCACGCAGGCTTATCTATATGGTTTTGAATCTTCGTTTCGCTAAAACAGGTCACAGAGACAAGAGTGGCACACCTTTCATAACGAAGCGGGTTTCTAAATGTAGAGTGGCGGAACTCAAGTTAAAGAAAGGCTTCATTCGAAAGTAGCGCGTGGCTTTTTTTTTTTTTTTGTCACTTTGCCACTCGCATTTCTCACCTTGCTACACAAGAGTTCTAGGCTCTGGCGACGAAGTTCCTAACGATGCGATATTGCCTCTTCATTGTTACGTTCAGTAAACAACGTTTTACAGACAGCCGAAGAACCGCTACTGCATTGAATCGCAAAACTTCGATCCACCCAACGACGCGCACTAACAATGTTCGACAGCCTGCCCTTTGTGCTACGGCGATAAGGTGTCAGTGGGGAATCGATAGTTGTGACTCACCTTAGTAACTGGAAACCGCCATTGCGACATCGCACCGGTCGATCTAACGCAACCTTTCGTCCTTCACTTGAGAGAAAATAGCGATCACGCAGCAGAGACCGGTTCGGCGAATTTCACCTGTGGCTCCCTCTTCCGCAGACTAAAGAACGCTTGTTACGCTTATCGACGAGCGATAAATCCGACCGTCTACCGGCGTCTGCCTGAGCTCATTTGCAGCCTCCAAAATATGCGGCGCTCCGTTTTCTTTGTCGTTTCCGAGTGCGCCTCGATATAAGCTATGGCGGCGATTCGTTTCGCGATGCCCGTCTCGCGAAGTTTTAAGCACACACAGGCACGGCACTTGGTGCTCAAAAGAAATTTGTTTCTGCATCAAACGACGCCCTTTGCAAACATTTTCGGCAGCATTTGGTGTATGCTGTACAAAAAGGACTAAATTCGTGAAGGCAAACACGCAGTGCGCGGCGCGGCTCTTCTATTATGGGGAACCCAGAAAGAAAAGTATAAAAGAAGAGCGGAGGCGGAATGGATATACGACTTACTTCAAAGACTGGCCATTCAATATAGGGCGTACTGAGTGTGCACAAATTATTCTTTTGGGCATGTTCTTCCATAGTTCTAAGTTGCTCAATGCCTCTGCATACATAAAGCCAATTACGTTGCGGAGAGTAGAGAAGTAAGAGAAGTTAAATGTTTCTTATTTGGCCGCGCAATGCCCGACGTCTCATTTTTCCGCGCTGAACATACCTAAAAAAAATTGGCCGCGTATCTGCGTGCTTCGCTGCAAATGTCGTGTAAACACAGAATACTTATACTACCATTTACAGAAGGGAAACTGTACCTTTGACAGTGCAACGGAAATAAGGGTAGCGGTGGCGTTGTGAACTAAAGTATCCGACCAAGGGATGGCGCTGCGAAAACTATCATCATCATTGCGTTGAGGCAATATGGCTGCCGCATTGCTGGCGGGTGCGGGTGGTCGCGGCGTCGCGGTGCGCGCCCGCTGGTTCTGGGCGTTTATTCACTCCTGTCCGGGGGTTGTATTCGCGCGCGCGGCAGCCTATCGTTACTACTAATATTTCCGTTACGTCGCCAGGTGACCGAAAGGCCTCAACTGCAAAAAACACGCCAAGCAAGTAAGCTTACATTGTTTATTGGCAATCGTGAATGTAGCAGTATACATGTAAACAAGCAGCACTGTCAGTTACAGAGTTGAACAATACATACAAGAATAGAATATCCATCTGCTTAATACAATTGGCCAGCTGAAACTGAGCACATCTATGTCTCTTGGCTCGTTCAGCATACCTCTTGTAGTACGCAGAACGAGCGTCAGACGATACGATTTACGATGGGTGACCCTTGCACAGTACTTGCGTACAGTGCTGCCCGTCCTCTTTCTCACTTACACATGCGCGTTTGACGATTTGAGCGGTAATAAACAAACAGCATCAAAGCTCGCAAAAGAGCAGTGCCATAGATTAGCCTCAGCCCGACGTACTATTTTGACAACACATGGCGAGACCCACTCGGCGCTGAAAAAAAAAAAAGTGAAACCAACACGTTGTGCTAGCTATTCCTGTACATAACGTGTTCTCGTTATTGTGCTCAATATCCTTGTGTTCGTGCCTGCGCGCCGATCTTTTTACGATGAATCCGACCATTTAGCTCAACGTTTCAGTTCAGCTAAGCTCGTGTGTTCTGGGAAAACACCAGTTACGGTATCACGTTGAAAAGGAAACTTGGGTTCATGTTTCAAAAGACGTTGCGGATCAAACACTTCAGTTGAGTAACTGTTGGCGAATAAGGAAAGCCTTAGCCTGAATCCAACATTTCAGCAAGTGAACATTCCGGTAAAGGTTGTCATGGAAGACAAGTTTCGAGAAGTGAGCTACCCTTGCTTGCCCCACTGTTTACAACTGACGTATGTGATAGCGGATGCCTGCGCGTGTTCCTGAAAGCACTCATTTAATAAAAAAAGAATGATGTACCAGTGGACAGCACCGACAACAGCTGCATATGATGTGTGCGCGCACAATAGAGACATTTGGAACAGTAGTAACTAGACAGCTAGGAAGTGCTGGAAGTAATAGTAGCAATGTTGGAAAAATGGGCAGTGAGTAAAATTTCTGTCCAAATGTATAATTAGCTTATTTGTTAATGCTATGTTTCGCACTGACAAATAATTAGTCCATTTTTCTGGTGCCAATGGTGCATAGTCGTGAAAGACACTGCTTAAACGATGGACGATTGCAGAAGCTGAATTTTACATTTTCATTCTTCACTCCTCCTAACTGTCTGCCCCACTCTTAACACGGGTGTCACACAAACTAATAAGGCGGCAATAGGGGCTAGATGGCAATGTCTTCATGCTTGTGATCGTTGCGGTAGACAACCAACACAGAAAAAACAACACACAGGGTGATGCGCAACACCTTGTGCTGTTCTCGTTTTTTTCTGGTCCGTGTCTACCTGCAGCGCATCACAAGCATGACACAAAACTAGCCTTTTTTGGATATAGCTCACGCCATATCAAAGAATAGCAGTTATTACCTTCAAATCTTCAACATCACAACACTAGCTAACTCTATGAACTCTGATTATCTATTGAGTGCACTCATTTATTTTTCTGTTAAAAATAACATACTTTTAAAACTCGTGTCATGTGTCAGGTCTGTTATCTAGAACAAATTATTGCTACTTGTCTGTGGTTCCACTTCACACAAAC
>NC_051176.1:266878932-266907882 GCF_013339695.2 Rhipicephalus sanguineus
TGGCCTCTGCATACATAACCATTACGTTGCGGAGAGTAGAGAAGTAAGAGAGTTAATGTTCCTTATTTGGCCGCGCAATGCCGACGTCTCATTTTTCCGCGCTGAACATACCTAAAAAATTAATATTTAAGCGCGAGGAACCTATCGCGTAGCCTGCTGTGGGGTTTTTGATCGCGGTATGAGCCGCGAGCAAATAAGCCTCTTCTCTCTTTTGCCTCCGCCCACTCAAAGCTCATTAAGAGAGGCATCGCGAACTTATGTTTTAAAGGGGCCATGAAGCACCCCTTGGGCTTGTTGAAAAAACACATCCTGCGGAAAGCTGACAGGGCTATGAACTGCTCTGCAAAATATTACAGTCGTGCGCGCCGCGTAAAGGCCACAAGCGGAGCGCGAAGTTGCCGTTTCCTCAGGCGCCCTCTTTTCAAACAGAGGCCGGGTCTCACTCTCGTCGGCGGGCGGGGCGTCTGCCCGTTGACGTCACGGATCTGCCAGTTTACATCGCAAGAGATATAGCATGCTTATTGGCCGATAGCCGGATGAGATGCGCTTCTTGCCACGGGGTGCCGCCACTTGCCCGCGCCGCACTCCTCAGTCTGCTAAATTTACACGGTAGCCGCACTCGCGCATGCGAATCACAGCGGGAGAGCGATCGCGTTTCATGACGCGCGCTGACGTAACTTCTTACCCCCATGTCCCCAAAAAATCAGGAAAATGCGATATTTGATTGCTGCCTTCAGAATTGGTTTTTCTGTAGTGGCAGGGATTTTGACATGGTTAAAGAAATTATTTGGGACTGTAATTAAAAAAGTTAATATAATTAACTTTTAAATGCCAATGCATTTCTTAGTCGGGCTATGTGAGGCATCCGGCGTTGTCCGCGCACCTCTCCGCTCTCACTCCCTCTCCCATAGCAACAGCTGTGGGCGCGCGCGCTTATCCTCGCCCCTAGCAACCGGAGCAGGTGGTGCGGGCGGAGTAGCGGAGAGTGAGTGGAGAGGAGGAGCGCGCTCTGGCGTGTGAGGGCGCTCGCATCGCGGGAGCTCGGCGGAGCTGTCGCGTGTGTGGAGAGAGTGTAGGATAGGGTACGTGCAGTGCTTCGGCGCTCCTTCTCTTGACGTTCGCTCTCTCTCCTCCCTACGCCCCACTCTCCCGTCCGCTCGCTCGCACGTACATATAAATGGAGTGAAGCGCGCGCCTCACTCTCGACCGTTCGCTGGCTGGGCGCCTCTCAATACGATGGCAGAAGTCGGTGAAGGCGAATGTCTGACGGCAACGGTACTACGCCGTGTACTCTCGGCGCAAGAAATGCATTCGCATTTCCTCACGATTCCTTTCGGGGAGGTGGGGCCATTTTTTTATTCCAGAAATCCTAAGAGTCGTCGTCGCACAAGAATTCGATCAAGTTAATATCGAAGCGTTTACGTGCCAGTGGCCTATTAGAAAGACCAGGGGCATAGGCAGAAATTTTTCTTTAGGAGGGCGGTGGGGGGGGGGGGGGGCACCTCGTTGATCTCAAGTGAGGGCCGGGCAGGCAAATGTGGTTGAGTGTAATTTTGTGCTCGGTATGTCATGGCAAAAAAAATTTCGGCACGGGCCCGGTGTGCCACCCTCTTGCTACGCCATAGAGAAAGACTGCTGTTCTCCCATTATTCAGCTCAGCTCTTCTCTCTGTCTTTTTTTCACTCTTTCATTCCCCTATTGTGAGGTAGCAAACGAGAAGTTTCTCTTCTGGTTAACCTCCCTGTCGTTACATCATTTGTCTATCTGTCTTTTAGTAAGGGTGATTCATTTAGAACAGACCTATTTCATTGGTCTGTAGTTTTGGTACAAATTATTCGATTTTAATGCGATTTGGGGCAAAGATTCAGAAAGGATGAAAAGTTAATGGCCCGTCCCATTTTAAACAGCGAAGCTGTTCAAGCTAGCCGTAATTTGTGCGGCCTACTCGAAAACTATCATTATCGTGAACGGGTATGTGCCACAGAAATTGGACAAATCCCACTATTCACCATTGGTCCACTAAACATGAAGAAGGAAACAATTAGTCCAAGAAATGGCTGTCATTATGGGCATGTGCCACAGAAATTGGGCAAATGCCACTACTCACCAATGGTTCACTAAGAGAGAGAGAGAGAGAGAGCGATAGAACGAAAGAGAGGGGGAAAATAGAGGGAAATAATGGGAAAAAAGACATAAAAAGATAGAAAGAGAGAGAAAGATTTAGAAAGAGAGAGGAAGAAAGAGAAACACAGAAAGAGAGAGAAAGAGATAGAAAAAAGAAAGATCAAGAGAGAAATAAACAGAGAGAAAGTAAGGGAAGGAAGAGAAATAAAGGTAAAAATAGCGAGAAATAGAAAGGAACAGATACAAAATAGAGATACAAGAAACAAAAAGAAAAAGAACGAAAGAAAAAGTAATAAGAAACAAAGAAGGCCACCCAGCTGCGCTCTTCCTTCAAATGGAACGGGAAGGGCAACGGCGGCTGCGAGAAGAGCCCGAAGCGATGGAAGCGCCAACGACCAACGTTTATAGATGTATCTATAAACGTTGCCAACGACGACGTGCCCGTAGATTTGTAAGAGGTGCGAACGCTCGGTTTTTAGGAGTTTGCACATTCGTGTCGTGACTAACCTAGCTAAAGTCTAGCAGCAACCTAGAAGCGACCAGCTGAGACTTCAGAATCGTCCAGATTCGCTGTTTCAAGCCTTGCGTGACTTGGTGCAAGCTTCGCCAATTTTTTTATGGGCAACGTCGGAAAAAAAGGAATAAGTAAGAAATAACGAAAACCTCGACATTCTGCGAAATTCCATACAACAGGGACGCCGGGCGCGTGCAAATGCGCATGCGTCAAGGCTACGCGACGCGGCACGGCAGCGCGCGTGGGAGTATAGAGTGCTCCATTTTCGCGTCAAGGTAACGTGACGAACCTGGCTTCGCCAACTTCCGCCACCGCTGGCCGACGCGAACGCTGCGCCGGACTATAACCATCCCTCGTTGTATAGCATTTCGTGGTTTTCGTTATTTCTTGTTTATCCTTTTTTTTTTTCAACATTACACATTAAAAAACAGAAAGGGCCATTAAATGTTCATCTTTCCTGAATGTTTTGCTCAAACCGCATTAAAATGGGATACTTTGTAACAGTACTACAGCCCAATAAAATAGGTCTGCTGAATGGTACGCGAAGAGAAACATTTCATGTGTCAGCGACCGTTGCATAGCTTCAGAATTAGTGTTCTTCATTGGGGGAAGAGTACTTAAACGGGCACTTACATAATTTTTAGAGCTGAGTTTACTCAGCCATATAAATCTCCCGTATAACAGAGACGGCTCTGAGCAAGTGTGGAGCGCAGTAGCTGATAAAATATTTTATTTTGACATTAAAATCAATTTTCGCAAGGCTCCCTCACTGACTTCGACACCACCGGGACGTCAGGCTGAAGTATCGATTTTGGTGATTTCACGCATCAGTATAGCTGGTTGTGATGACGTCCCGTGCCAAATAGTACAACGTGGCCGCTTGCGTGTCGCCAACGGAGCGGGGCGGCCGCTGGTGCGTCACGATATCTTGCGTGAACCCGTGACGAGAAGCTCATACCGTGTCGTGACGTCAGGGTACAGTAGAAACCGAAAATAGCTTTTAAAACATGTAATTAATTGTTTCGGGTGCACTCACGCTTACCAGTGCATTTTCTCGGCTCCTGAGGGCCGGCCAAAAAAAGTGTCAACTGCAAATTTTCGTGAGAGTGCCCCTTTAAGCATAATGTTGAATTGATTATTGTTTAATCTTTGCCTTTATTTTCTTCATTTTGCTTTGATTAAATTTTAAGTTTTAATTTTTTTATGTCTTTTATTTCCTTTTACTTTTTCGTTCTTTATTTATGTTTTTATTTTTTTTATGTGACCATCCTACAGCAGACGGACAACTCAATAAACGATTTTCCGCGCTTTTCGCTCATAATGAGGCCTTCTTAATGGTCAGGTATTAAAACACCCACCCACGTGCGAGAGCCAAGTTCACAACCCAGCGCGGCACGACTAATAGAAATTTGGGAAGGATGAGCCTCTGTCCGTTTTATAGGATATTTGCATGTTCTTGTATCTCATTCTTTGAACTGTAAGTCAACGCCAATCACGACCGTGACGGGGATGCGGGACTCCCGTTAAACCTCATGCGTCGCTCGTTCCCTCCTTTTTAATTTCCATTTTCATTCAATAAATGAAAATGAAACGGAAAGAGCCTCGCGCGCTTAGATTTAGGTGCGCATTTAAGAATGACAGATTGTCAAATTTATCCCTGAGCTCACCGAGCATCTCAAAGAAAGTGAGTTGCCGATGTTAAGCTCCACGATTTCAGTGCAGCGTTTTTTTCTAAACATCGAGCCTCTTAATTAAATTTTGAGACTTCACCAGAGCTGGCCTATCAGTATGCATTATAGGTTCACTTCAGATCGTAATGGGGGCCACTTTTCTACTTTGTATAAGTACGCGGTCATCTGCGTACGTTTTCGAGCTAACACTGTGGCTGTTTTAATGTGTTTTGAGCAGATTGTAAGGGCATGTTTGTCATCTTCTAAAGAGAACACTACTACTTGTGTTACAGCAGTATAAAAAGAAAGCGCGCCTATAGACCTGCATAATAAATTCTATCTAATCAAGGGCGCAGCAAGAACTCTATTTCGAATAAGGGGGGGGGGGCGGGTTATGTTCGTGCATGTGTTTGTAGGTTTGCATATATATACAAAAATGCTAAAATATCAGAATGAAAAAGAGGGCTCCGGCTACGGCTATGCCACGAATGTATGCCCTTCGTACACTATTTACTATTTTAAGAATGCAAACAGTATTTTCGTCTGTGTTACAACTGATGCTGACACTTAAATATATAAGCAAGATAAAACTAATGGTGTGCCAAAGGCAACTGGCTACTGCGGCATTGCACCCTTAAAGGGACACCATAAAATTTAAAACAGTTTAGGCTGACAAGGTGATCTTTAGAATTAAATTTACATTCATCTCGCGCCCAAAGCTTATTATATTACTTCAGAAAATGAAGGCTGAACTTTGCTTTATTGAATTTCGCGCAGGAAGCTCGGCGCCGCTTCGCCAATTTGACGACACGTGTTATTTATTTTTAAATTATTATCTTTTTCTTTTATTTCGGGCCAGTTGGGCACAGGAAACGCTTACTATACGTCGAGTCACTGGTTCCCTCTGAATAGAATGCCACCCTTTTATTTCTTAAAGTACTTATTATATACCGATATATATGCTCTAAAAATAAAAGGAGTGGCAAGCTACCGTAAGAGCGTTATGGTGGCATCGCTATCATCATTTTTTTTTTCGTTTACCAAACCACGTGTCTCAGTAAGGGACTATACACGCGCTACCCGCACACCCGCTCCGCACGTGGCGGGTAACCTGCCGCCCGCAAACGGAGGAGGAAAAACCGGTACCCCGTGTGCGACGATTGGCGTCTTTCCGGTTTTTCCTCCTCCCTTTGCGGGCGGCAGGTGTCCCGCCACGTGCGGAGCGGGTTTGCGGATAGCGCGTGTATAGTCCCTAAGAAAAATCAATAAGGGGTCTTCCGCGATAAAACCACCATATGATCATTGAGGCACGAAGTATAGGGGAGTATTCTGGATTAATTTTGACGAAATGGGGAGGTTATTTCATCCGCACCTAAATTTAGGCTAACAAGCGTCTTTTGCGTTTTCGCCCAGTCGAAATGTGGCCGTTGCGACCGGGATCGAACCCCTGCCCTCGAGCTCAGCAGCATACCACCACAGCCAAAGTGCTGTCACGCGGGGGGTTGTCACGGTAACAGCTGCGTCGTTTCGCAATGGCAAAGCGTAATACGTTACCATAGCTCAGCTTACTGTACGCCTGTTTTGTATTCCTTTAAATATTGGTACTTATTTTCTTCGAAGCTGCAGAAGCTCTACAACAATGTTTCTAGCACGTAACAGCATAGCACTTAGCAATCATACATGTTAGGGGGAAAGTTGATGCTAAATTAGCATTCTCGTGAAATGCCGGAATTGGTATGCGACGATGTGACCCAGAGAAATTCGACGGCATTGCGTAGGGATGAGGTTATAATGGAAATCACAACCTTGCTTACAAAGGGTTAAACAACGTAGATGCATGTACTCCTTCAGGTGTCACTAGCACGCGGGAAATGCAGAGATCACAGCAGCGCGCCGTGCTAAAATGTCATGATGCCACGACGCATTTACCCCTCCCAGCAGCGGGAACAAAACCTTGTCTAGAAAACAAGTTCTAGGTGGTTAATTAACTTGGGGCATTCTGGCGGTTTTCCATTGTTTCTTTTTTTTTTTTCACGGGATTCAAGACCTTTGTGCCGCCAGCTAAATAAAAGTAAATACGCTAGAAACTTAAGTTTGAATGTAAAGTACTTTATAATGGCAGATTTTCAAACAATGTCCCTTATTGAAGTTAGCATTCTGGTGTGCACTTTCTGTTCTTACGGCCCTCTTTCTTTCTCTCTTTCTTTCATTTTGCCCTCGCTTCAACATGTCTAACCAACATAACCGATTTTGACGTCTTGTAGAGCATGTGCAGAAAAAAAAAACACTTACGAGCATTGTCAGACTATATCACGCTTCTCAAACTAGGCTTAATACGTTAGCTTCATTGAGATCTGGGTTTGTTAAATTTCTTTCATTTCTTTTCCTTTCTCTCCTTTCATTCTTTCTTTTTGACGGAAGCTATGCAGTCAGCTCAAGCTCACAATGACATACACAACCGCAAAGTTGTCACGAACGTTTCGTTCACTTTTGCAAGAGCCAAGTGCTCATCGACAATGCGCATCATTGGGAGGCTTCTTTGCGGACTCCATCGAGCTCTTATCGGCCGCTGGAGATTTGGGCCAGCACACCTTGAGATACGCCAGTTTAGGTCAACTGAAAGCTTCATACCGATATGTCCAGCAGGCAGCGGTGAACCCGAACGCGCTTTCAACCATTGCATTTCGAGCGGTCAATTAATTACGCGGCTGCAGTTCTCGCGAAGCATAAAAGGACGAGAGTATATGGAAGTCTGGCTCCTTTGCGTTGCTGTTGTTTACGCCGCCAGCTTGCGATATACCGAACCAACAACTGGGACAGGAAGGGCCGTGTGAAGCAGATCAATATCATCACCTTTTACGATATTTTTTACGATATCAGTCGTACGCAATAGTGAATACAAAATGACTACAACACAGGTAGCATCAAAGTTGAAAACAGTCGTGGCGGCTCCCATACAAGATCGGAATCGAAAAAGAAAGTGATATGTACATCAGTCAGGGGTTACGGCAACCATACATACGATTTGAAAAGGTAAACAACAGTGCTAAAAACAAGAAAATGTGAAGCCGTTTAGTAAGACAAAAATAGCAGTGAAGACTTATGCAATGAACAAGCAACGTCAGATAGCATTAAAAAGCATGGAAGCAATGTGAGATATAGTAGTATTGCTGGATCAATTATTATTATTATTGTTACAATCCCAAAAGTTAGTTAGGATGAAGAAAGTTGTTGCACAAATGATTTCTTACCTTGGTTCCTCAATACAAGCTATCTTGGTGATGATGTAATGGTATATGGAATGGAATTCCACATTTTTATTCCTGCAAATGTTTCTCCTGCAAGTGATTTCTGCAAAAGGTTCCTGCACCTCGGCAGTAATTAGGTAAACAGCGCATGCGTGGATGTGCTTGCTGAAATTGTACGCATGCCGCATCATGACCAGACACTTACGTTGACCGCGTCGTTAGAGATTTGTTTTATGCCAAGAGTTTGAAGCGATGGGTTTGAATTACCGCGCTCGGAGAAGAAACGACGCAATGAGCAACTTCTCTCCTGATCCGCCGGAGATGTATTCACGCGTGAGAGACGGGAAAGTTTGATTTGCATGTATACGGTTGATGTATACTTGAGTGATACATATGTTAATGTTGTGAACTGATGAAGAACGTCGTGTGCATCTAATGAGTGGTACTTGGGAACTTTGATGGCGAATTCCTTCGAGAGAACAGGAGGAGAGGCGTAGTGCAGTGACGTATGGGGGGCCGAGCACTGAGAGCAGGGTCACTCGATCTGCCACACACTTTCTCTGCCTGCTGGCATCACGAAGCACGAGATCTTTTTACGAGCTGGCAGCTGACCAATAATCCCTCACATACTACCTGAAGGCATCCAGTCTGCCAGTACGAGACCCTCGCTATGAATGATCGAAAGAAGTATAATTTGAAGGGCTCGTTTCTCTTTGCTAGACACAACATTAATTGGGACTAATAGACAAGGAAGCCAACCAAAGTATAGGGGATGTTACTTGTAGTAATTATGATGCAAATGTGAAGGAAGTAAAGTGGAAGAAAAAAAGTCACAGTTCCGCCGCAAGGGCGAAGCAATGAATGCGATAGCAAGAAATTGGAACGTCACACGAAGAACGACAAAACGACAAGCAGCTCGGTACTTGCAGCGCACCGCTGAAGCACAAAGAAGGACGCCCGAAATGAACGCACAGGTATACCCAGGAAAAGCGTGAACTAACAACTGTCACAGTTGTTACGTCTTTGTACTTGAGCAACGCGCTGCAAGTGTCGACGATGTTTGTTTGTTTGTTTGTTTGTTTGTCTGTTTGTTTGTTTGTCTGTTTGTTTGTTTGTTTGTTTGTTTGTTTGATTGATTGTTTGTTTGTTTGTTTGTTTGTTTGTCTGTCTGTCTGTCTGTTTCGTCAAAATTATGGCACATACCCACTCTAGGGGACTGGCCAAGACTGCGTGTCGACAACGGAGAATCAGACGCTCTTAGATATTTCTTTTTCTTTTAATGTGCGGCGCGTGGAGTGACCCTTCTGCGTCTCCTGCCACATGGGGGCGTCTGACGTAAGGTGTGCCCGGTGTTCTTTTTTTTTCGTTCCACATCACGAATGGGTACAGAAAGGGGCCGCTTTGTCGTGCGCGTCTCAAGGGCAGTTTTCAAACTAAAAGAAAATGTAGGAGCGTTGCGTGATAGAAAACATGCTCAAGCTCCTCCGAGACCTGCGTACCACCAGCGGTAAATGGTGAACATAAATAGCTCGCTTTTAATTCGCCGGCGCATACATGGCGTGTGGTTGAGTTGTCTAACGCAGCGCGCTGGGGAGCGAGGGGCCGCTGGTTGGAATCCCCGGTCGGGTACTTCGGAATTTTTTTCTTCTGCTTTATTTTCCTTTGTGCCTTTATATATATATACATACATATACATATAAATACCCAGGACATGACGGCGACGGCAAAAATCCGCCGAGAGTGTCCATATAGTTGCTATCGCAATAAAATAACTTGCCGCCGTCAGGGACCGAACCTGCGAATTGGTCAGCTGGCAGCTCGTAAAAAGGTCACGTGCTTCGTGACGCCAGCAGGCAGAAAAAGAGTGTTCCACACTCGTCGTCATGGCCACTAGCGGCTCTGAATAACACTCCTATAGGTTTAAAAGCACATATATACCTCAAAGTAGGCGGAAGGATTACCGCCGCCGTAGTTCAGTGGTAGCATCAAACGCGTTATTCGAAGGTCGCAGGTTCAGTCCCTGCCGCCGGCAAGTTACCTTTTCGTCCATCTTACTTTCTTCACATTTAGATCATAATTACTACAAATAACATCCCCTATACTTTGCTTGGCTTCCTTGTCTGTTAGTTGTAAATTATGTTGTGTCTAGCAAAACAAAAAAAGAACGAGCCCTTCATGATTGAAGTATGTAGAATGTTGAATTTTGATGCGTTCTCTTTGTCTATGAAATGCTGCTTTCATTATTATGTGTCTTTTTTATCCATATATTGTAACCTCTGCATGATCCTTTTGGCGATCTGGGTGTATTTCCTGTTTTGCATCCCGCCTTTCTAACAACCACGTGATGAGGGTTGCACTTCCAATAAATAATTAAAAACAGCGCTGCAAAACTTTTTTTTTCGTTTTGATTCAAGCTTTGGCAGTATTATTTTTACATGCTAAATACGCTAGTGAAAGGCTAGTTGCTGGTAAATAGCGCAGACAACAATGGACGGAGAAGCGATAAGACAAGGCAGGCGCTGTTTTCTCCATTCATTGCACCTTGTCGCCCGCAATGTTTAATTTCTTCAAGAATGCACCAACTTTGCGAAATATAGCTATTGCAGTAGCCGGTGTTCGCCATACATACGCCAACGCCATCTGTGATAATATAACGCAAAAAAAAAGAACTCACACACCGCGTCTCCTTATTATGGTCCTTGTCCCTTTAAAGCAATATCGTGTAAAAGGTGCATGTAAGCAACCAGACCAAATTCACACATGAATGACGAAAAATGTGAGGAGCACTCGCCACACCAAACATTGTCGTTAGCTGATCTCGGCCTCGTTGTCGGTCGTGTAGCTCACCGCTCACAAATCATGTTTCTTACTACAAATTTTGCGAAGGCGAGAGAAATGTTCTTGCTTCAGCCCCTGTAGCTCTACACATAAGCTGTGCAAGTCAATATTTTTTTTTTAGAAAAGTCAAGAAAAGGCGTATTCCACTTCCGACCAGAAATGATGTTTGCTTTGCGAAAAGTTTCAAAAACATTATAAATTTTAAACTCGCCCTGCGAGTTTAATGTGTAAATATTTCGTCCTCAGGACGTGCTTTAAACTCGCATCTAGAACACGCCCCGAGGGCGAAATCCCTCCTTGGCTACTATTAGGTTTCAGCTTTCAATACGCAAAATAAGCAACTCCACAGGTGTCTGATTCGGTGTCACTACCTGCTTAATTATCACTACGCAACTATCGCGCGGCTATGGATCACGAGGAAGGTGTGAGCCGGTTTTTGAACACAACAAAGGTCTATGACGAAGTTCCGGGCCAAAAAAAAAAAAAAAGAACCATAATTAAAAACGCTTCTTTCGCTCCAAATACAGCTGCACGCTTTCGTATACTGGAAACAGTTTTACCAGAAGCAACTGTATCGGCTCTTTTACAACGAGCAGGACGCAATATGACGGCACTCAGAAGGAGAAAAGCTTCCCCTGCAGGCAACTCCCCCGGAGAAAAACTTGCTAACGTTAGGATTGTCCTCAAATATATTACACGCACACAAACACACACACACGCACCAAGCGCAGTATACAAATCCGCGGGTTCTTTTCGGCATCCGTGACAAGGTTAAAAAGAAATTTCTTTTTTTGCCGAGTTGCTGTGCATCCAATTTTTCCGCTAAAAAAAATTGCAAAAGAAAGACGTATGCCGCGGTCCGGTTATTTCTAGGGACGAAAATATCCGAGCGAATGAAAAAACAAATTAGATACAGGAAGGTGGAAAGAGAAAATGGTGGAATGAAATATAAGGCTCGAGCACATATAAGTTGTTGTAGGCAAGGATTTCTTACCCAGACGGCAACGGGGCTCAAGCATTCGTGCTTCACTCTGCATGCCCGCCGTCGTTTTCCGCGGGAGAATAAGCTTGCGGAGTTTAAATTTGTTTTCGCATGCAGAAAATGAAACGAAACGGCATTTCGCGCATCATACGCAGCTTCCAGTATACGGCGGCGGAGAGAAGGACGCGACAAAGAAGCGAAACACGATAGAGAGCCCGCTGAGGGAAGACGGAGTCTCGGGAACTACATCTATTTGAGGTTCGAGGTACCAGGGCTCCGCGAGGATTGCACAGCCTATTCTCTCCCGACCTAAATGTCGTGCTGGGGGCTGAAGTTCGCAGCAACACTTCTTCTATTCTTCGACATGCGAGACAAGTGTTACAGGCCAAATTCACGGGGCCAAGCCCCTAACTGCTGCCACTGCGACAGCGGTGTGTGACTGCGGAAGGAAAGAAGCGCGTATTTCGCTTACGTTACGCCGCATACATAATACATGTTCATCGAGGTTCACCGTATCCCGGGAACCTCGAAATAACTTTCGCGGCTTTCGTCAGGCCGTTGGAATGTGTACAATGTATACGTCGGAATGTCACAATACGAAATGGCTGGCCCTCACAATCTGTTCCTTCGAATGCGCGGGGTGTTGTGTACCTCTACAGTAAACTCGGTGCATCGTACAGACTGAACGAGCACCACACCGCCTGACGAGATACAGGAGGGTGCTTTGCTTGACGTTGTCTTGAAACCTTAGGAGTTTTTCGAGTAAAAAATATGTAGAATCTTGAAGCATTCAGATAAGGTAGAAAAAAAACCAAAACAACATTACGGATTTCTCCGTTTCTTTCCTAATTTCATTGACTTATACCACGCACGCGTCTGCAAGTTGGACGTGCGTGCGGTTATACATGGTAAGCGTTCTTTTTTTTTTTTCGTTCTGTATTGTGATGGTTGTACTAGGCAGCGAAAATATCACGGATTTTCTATTCTTTCCTTGTCTTTTCTTTTTTTTGCGATCCCCCGTCTCTAATTTGACCCTGTTAGCTTGAGGAGAGCACCAAACTTGGGGAGAACTTGAAGAAAGCTTGGTGAGAGCGCTGTTCTCTATTTTTATACTTGGGATATGCAGCCTCAATCTAATGCTTCAAGGTGACTAGTCATGTTGTCGGATATCTCGGTGGGGCGCGTACGCGAGGAACGTGTAAATATAGCGTACGCCTTTGTTATTTGAAATCACTCTTTGCTTTCGACTTTGAGAGCACCGTATACACTTTACCCTGACGTATACCCTTTGCTGAGAGATACTGTCATCATGTTTGCATTGCCTTGAAAATGTATGGCAAAGAGTGTACACGAAAGCAAATCGAGATCGCAGTGTGAATCGAATGAATGGAGAGATAGCGTTCATCCCTGGTATTTCATCAAGCTCGAGGCCTTCTGCCGCTCTGTGGCACAAACCGCCATCTCTTCTCCGACCTCTCCTAAATATCGACGCTCAGCGCCGCAGCCCGCCATCGCAAATTACCCTCTAATCAAGAATTTGTCCGCCACTTTTTCCAAAATGAGTGCCGATGCATTTAAATTATCTATTGTCTTTCTTTCTTTCTTTCTTTAAATTCTTTCTTTCTTTCTTTCTTTCTTTCTTTCTTTCTTTCTTTCTTTCTTTCTTTCTTTCTTTCTTTCTTTCTTTAATTCTTTCTTTCTTTCTTTCTTTCTTTCTTTCTTTCTTTCTTTCTTTCTTTCTTTCTTTCTTTCTTTCTTTCTTTCTTTCTTTCTTTCTGTGCAGCTGCACTTAGTCCGCGAATGGAAAGAGCGAGCGCCCCAACTCAAGGCGGAACCATGGAATTCTGCATAATTCGTGTGTAACAAGGAAGAGCCGTGATGCGGAGATGGAGACTTCACGGACTCTCACCGTCTCACGATAATATACCTCCCTCGTTCGGTGCTTTACCATTGCCCAACGCACCAGACTGCGGTGCTTTGAAATTTTATTATTTTTTTAAAGTCATAAGTAAAGGAAGAAGCGATAAACGCTGCCGAAAGAAAAGTGAAGGAGAAGACGCTAGAGACGGAACAGAAAAGGACTGCTTACTGCTGGACGGGTCATCTTTCTTGGGCTCTTACCTCGAAGTCCCGTGTTTCACTTTCGAGGAACGGCTAACGCGAAAACACGGGGAATCGATTGGTGCTGGTGCGCGCTCCTATATTGCTTCAAGTTTGCCTCCGCGCGCGGGCGCCGCCGCCGCCGAAGATGCAGCGGGCCAGAGCCTCGGGCCGAGTGCCCCGTGCTACGCGGCCTGCAGCATTCTATTTGACTTCGAGGTGCTCCCGGGTCGTGAGTTGAAGAAAAACAGCGCACCTCCTCGGATGGCTCTGCAGCGCTGCTGCGCGAGAGTCAGCCTTCCGTGCGTGCGGCTGTATGTACTTTCCCGGCGCCGCGCACCTTGCCTCGAGCGAGTCGTCGAGGGCGCTCAAGTGGCGCGCTGTATTCAGAGGCTTCGGAGATCACCACCGCCTGCGGTAACCCACCGTAACGAACACAGGCCAGGGCCCTGAAACAGCGCGCCAGTGCTGAACACTGCAAAAATGTTGCGCAAGGTCTAACATAATCATTTGAAAGGCGTACCCCGGCGGTCGAAGCCGACTCGCGATAAAATGAGCGCGAGGTGCCGTATGTTCGATGCTTTTTTAAGTGTACGTATACCCTTGCGTGCGCTTGAACGTGTCTGTGTGCGTGGCCGCACCCAATATGATGTTTCACAATGGGGAAGGGGGGGGGGATAGGGGGGGGGGGGCACTTGCCAAATTGCGCGAGGGCATGTACAATACTAGTTCATTTCTTCATTTTGTGTAGGGAACCAGGCGCTTGTTATGGTTGACCTCCCGGCCTTTCGTTTGCCTGCCTCTTCTTTTTCTTCTTGCTCTTGGATAGGGTTGCGTAACTTTTCCAATAAAGATTTCTATTCCTTCAAGAGCAGCTCATTGTAAAAGTGCATAGCGTAGCATAATGCAGATGGAAACAACTCTTTCCGAAGCGCACACCCGAAACTCGGTCCTAAATTTCTCTCTTTCTTTCCTGATGCATAAGAACGGCGCTTGAGCAATAAGCCACCTCAAGAGCATCAAGTTTTGCTGCTGACGAACACACGCTGATATTTTGTGGGAGTTAGACATATTCATCTGTGGTATTCATACAGGTTATATGTATACCTTGACTGGGAACCCCCATGGGGTTTAAGAACTACACTTAATGACAGCCAGACCAGCCAAGTATGCCTTGCACAAAAGGGAATGTAAAATAAAATATACCCCCAAACGATTGATTCTTTTTTCTGGCGGATAAACGACGTAAACCCGCGTAATATATAACGTGTTGTGTGTGTTTTTTCTTACAAACGCTTCGCTAAACAAACTCTGTTCTCTACTGACACTGTCTTCATAACCTCGCCAACAAATCCAGCCTTACGACACTATCGACGGCAAAAGAGCTCAACTGAGCGGCAAAAGCCTGCGAAAACGATCACCGAAACTCTCTGAGATACGTGCCGTTCCTCGCTGCAAAGCCCTCTAGAACTGTGCTTCTTCCCTCTCTTTTTTTTTTCCTTTTTTTTTTTGTCGAGTACACCACGCCTGTTTACGCGGTGTGCATGCCTCCTGCGAAACAGGAGCGGAAGCAATGCATCCGCGCCAATGAAAATCAACGTCTGCATAATAAATTTTCGTAAGCACGGACGCATTTTACAGAGCAAAAACTAGATAACTTTTCAGAACAAGCGTTAAAGATAATGTAGACGCGCTTGTAAAACAAGCGCACCAAGTGACAATGACCTGCACGACGTTTTACGGCGTCGTTGAAAATGAAACTTACGAAGCCTCTCCAGTTGCATGAGGTTAACGAACAGCGTTGTGCCATTTGTAGCCAGCAACACGTAATCATGCCCATATTCCTCGCCATGCGAAGCCACAAACATTTTACGAACGTTTGGCTTCACCACACAAAGACAAATACTGCTACAAAGCAGAACCTCCAGAATAACTTGCTTATGGAATAAGTATGGTACTTTCTGTATTGGCATCGAGAGAAAAAAGTTGATTTTTAAAAAAAAGCAGAAATCAACGCAAATCAAAAGATGGGGTGGGTGTAGGGGTTAAAGAGGCCATGACACGGTCACCCAAGAATTTGCGGTTTCAAGCGAAAAATAGAAGTAGAGGGTCTATTATACCTATACGTATTTAAAACTCGGCGTGTAAAGAATGTTTCAGTGCAAAATGATCCCTATAGGTCGCCGGCTATAAGCCCCGCCCACAGCCGGCGACCGCCATTTTGCCATGGCGTGTGTGACGTCATCTGCTATGCGGAGCGGCGCCGTCGTTTTCTGCCAAAATTTCAGTCGCTGAAAAGCGTTCAATTTCAACGCCAAGCTGAAGAAAGATGAAATAGCTGGATTGCACGCGCAGCTGGGTACGGAACAAAATCGTTCGCCGTAATGTAGGCTGCTCGCAAAGCAAGCAGCTCGTCACGTCACGATGATGATGATGATGATGATGATGATAACTGTGGCCTTGCCCTTTGTAGCGGGCGATCAACGGGCATATACAGCCCGGATCTGACCTTTAAAAGGAAAAAGTTCTATTTGTCTGCACTTTCGGGGGGAGCTGTCGGATTTCTGGTGCGCCACCAGTGCTCCAGCCGTCGCTTCGTTAATTCCACCTCTTTCCACGGCTCGCGAGTGCGTCAGTGTTGCCCGACTCTCAGGCCGTTCGTGTGTTTAAAAATTTTCGATTATAAATTAAGTGCTCGACCAAATGCGCTAAAATTTTGCCAGCTTGTTTGTGAACGCACAAGGATTAACCGACGTAGCACATATTATGATCGAAAATTGGGCGTCATGGCCCCCATGAATGAAAATGCATAATGTGCGGACATGTGTGAATGACTTCCAGCTCTCTCACATTGCTAAAAAAACAACAAAAAATACTCCTTCTTTTTTCCTTAGGAATATTTAAACTCCAAGCAACTGTACATCCTTCTGTTCATCTTAACATAAACCATCGCGAAGTTGCCTGTGTTTAAAGAAGATTACAAATCCTTACAACGTCCGCGATCTACCAAGAAGCAAGAATGCCCAGCCATATTAGCAACTTACTGCTCCGTCTCGACTCCTCCTCCAAAAAACAGAGACAATAGCATTGAAATAAAGGTTCATCCTAGACACGCTTATAAAAAAATGATAAAAAAAATGCCTGTGATAAAGTTGCATCCATGTTCTCCTGTTCTGGCCACGAAAAAAATATAGAAAGAAGATATGTAAGCCTCCAATTTCACCACAGAGGCCAGCAGCTGCTTAAATGAAACACTCCCGGCTCTTTCTCTCTCCTGACTCTCCTAACGTTCGGATATGTTGAGAAAGTGAAAGAACATGAAACCGCGTAGCGGTTAAGCTGTTATAAGCAAATTTCACTTCCCCTCTTTTTTTTCCTCTGTTTTATCATCCCATTTTTTTCTCTCCAGTTTTTCAGAAGCGCTAATTTGGAAGAGGGAAGTGGGCGACAGGCTCGAGAACAGAAAAAATATATAGGCGCGAATATTTCCGTGGCGCGAATAATTAGCGGCGCGCCATTAATCAGCGTCGAGTGTTCTACCCAAACTCGCGCGCAGTCGACGGCGGGTCTTTTTTTGCCCCGGCGGTATTAATCCTCGACTAGACGATCGGAGGAGACGGCTCTTTCCCCCGACGCTCAGCGTGTTACCTAACTGTGCGGGCGGCGCTGCCTGCGACGGAACGTCGCAGCCCCGCCGCGGACCGTCAGAGGCCCGGCAACAGTTTGCCGCTTCTCATTCCCGCAAAAGCGCCGCCGTCATTCGAGCTATACGCGTCGTCGGACGCGCGCTCGCGCCGCCATGGAGCCGCGGACCGACCTATCTTTGATAAATGGTCCAAACGCGAGAAACTGTACACGAGTTTCCGATGGCAATGCGGTGCGTGCCGCATCTATTTGGGCGAGTCATATTTCGCCAGTTGCATGCTCGCCACGCTCGCGCTCGCGCCTTACCCGCGTGACGGAGCTGCTTGTCCCCTCATGGTCCCAGCCCCGGGCGCAACGATATCTCGCCCCGCGACTTCGCTGAACGAGGCTCTAGCCCCTCTCGGAACGCATTACACCGCTGCTGGCGGGGCGCTCGTGTAACGATAGCCCCTAATAACAAAAGCACTCGCGGTTTCTTGACTCGGAGTTGAAATGAGAGATGGCGTGCGGTGCAAGAAAAAAAAAAAGAAAGGCATTTTTGAGGTGAACTGAGTGTTCAACAGGCTGCACTTCTTCCTTTTAAAATCTCGCACCACCGACACGTTAATCTCTAGCAGAGAGAATCGGCCAATTATCTCTCGCGGCATAAGCTGATACTGTTTCTAAAAATTTTGACGCTCTGTCAGCCCCAATTCTTAATGCCTCGTTGCAGGACTTTATCCTTTCTGTTTCAGGTTCCCTCGGTCTCCCTAAACTAGGGCCAATACACGCGAAGCATTTCAGACGCCATAGCGTTTTGTAAGGTGCCAGCCAATGATTGCGACGAACATATTATTAGCGAAGGTGGCCGACCAATGGCGAACTGTTCTCGCTAACGAAAACACACACACAGATACACAGACACACACGCACACACGCATACACGCGCACACACGCGCACGCGCACATACATACACACATACACGCACAAGCACAAACACACACAACCAAGCCCGTGCGCCCGCGCACACAATAAATCATACAGGTTCGGTGGCTCCGCTGCCTGTGTCCTTCGTTTAGAAAAACTGAAGTTTCGTCGGTATCTTGCACTGAGATAGCACGCTGTAAACAACAATGTGTGGTCACGTGCTGCTGCAGCCGTGAGCATTTGCCGGTGTCTGTACTAGCTTCAATTCCTCCCTTTCCTCTCAAGGTGCACAGGGCATAACCGAGGTGCAAGCGCGAGAAAAAAAAAATGTTTTCAAAGCAATATCGCTCACATTTTCTTCCTGACGGTTCGTACTCATACTACCTTCTATTAAATTCAATTTGCTTGCTTCGGCTTATGCGACGGCTGCGGCACAGATGCATGTGCAGGTTATTATTATTTCTGTATTATGTAAATGGCGTGGGGCCTGCAGCCGTGGCCTGATAATTTGACATTTGAGGCTGAAATATATCGCTGTCTCCAAAAGCGAATTACTTAATCTTTCAAGCTTAGTGCGCCAGCACAGAGTCCGAACGCGTAGGTTTCACGGTAAATACACTTCTTACAAAAGACGGCTATAATACTACCCCATGAATTTGTTATGGAAACGGGGCTTCGCTATGTTATCTTATCCGCTGTTAACTTGTTGCGACGCTGCTCAAATAGTCTTATCAGCGTTGTATGGAGCCTTTCTCTACTGGCCTTTCATAATGATTTAGATTGCGTTCTCAAACTAAATAAATTGATCAATTAAAATGAGTGAAATCCGAGTATATGTGGAAGGGCGTCATTTCAGACGGTGCCTGCTTGCCCACTCTTCTCAACAAATTATATTCGAATTACTTTTCGGGGCAACGCTGATTGCAGCTTCAGCATCTGTGTGCAATAATGGAAGAGGGGAACACGGATAAATGTATTTGAACGGTAGAGTTGTTTGTGACAGCAGCTGCCGGCCAATCGGGATAGCGATATACGGGGGATGGCCACGGATGCCAGCCAATTACAGAGGCCTCCTTCGAGCAAGCTTCATAAGTTCCGGTCCATGCGTTTGATCTGTGGAGAGGAGGCCCCTTGGTTATTCCTTCTCAAGCAATATTCTTTAAAAATAATAAAAAAGATGCCCAAGTACTCTGCTCTAAGAACAAGTTGCGGCCAAAGTCACGCTTTTCTCTTTTTTCTTTCTTTCCATGCCCATCCCCTCCCCCCCCCCCCCCCTTTCTCACTGAGTCTTACTCGGAGGGGTATTACGGTGTACACGCAGAGAAAAAAGAAAAAAAAAGCTAGGTCGTGAACTTGAGTTTTGGAAGAATTACACGCCAAAAATGAGCTAGCAGGTGCATGGTATTACATAGGCCATGACAGACACGGCTCATGTGGAGAAGGTACAAGCTTGTAACAAAGACTATTGCTGTTCCAACACAAATAGCGTTTCCTCGGGGACGTGTAAAATAGGGGATTTGGGGATCAAGTATTCAAGTAAATTAAAAACTGCATGGCAAGGTACTCACTTTTGGCTCCGTCCTATCTTTCATCCCCTTACTCTCCTGGTCTTTACATATTGCTGTCATGCTTCTCTATATTTGTCTAGGACCACGGAATGCCTGGGAGCGTGTTCATCAATGTAGCGCTATGCTTTGGTGTATTCCTTCTATTTACCACTGAATTTGCATACAAAATGCCGGACCACCGGCCTAGCTATCGGGCGGGGAGGGGAGGGGGGGGCGTTCAAGCCCCCTTTCCCTGAAATTTTTCAATTTTGCATGTGTATAATACCTCTTTGCAACTCGGCGTCCCCATTTGGAGACGCGACTTCATTTTGCCATTTCCACGCACTGTTGGCAAGGAAGAAACCACGACCTTACTGTAAATTAAACATTTTCTTTATACCACTGCTGGGTGAAATATTTTGCTGCATACGATCGCTTTGTTGAAGGCAGTACATATTGGCTTTGCATGTAAAAATTTGTTCACGTTGGGCAGTCGCCACTGCCGCACTGAACCACTCGTTCAGAAGCATCCATCGTTTCAGCACGCAGGTAAAACGGTGCTGTGAACAGGCGCCCGCAGTGTTGAACTAGACACTGGACGTGGGCCATTTCGACAGAAATTTCGAAATATTTTTTTTATCTTTTAGCAATTCTTACTTAAATTGTCAAAATGTATTTGCACGAATGAAATGGTGAAAAGAATATTCGAGTTGTTGCCACAAGCAGCGAAACAAAAATTTTGAATTGAAATTTGAAATTTGGCGGAGACGTAGGTGGATCTCACTGAGCTGATTACAGCAGCATACGCTACTTGTTTTTGATCCATGGCTGACGAAAGTCACATTCTCATGAAAGGCTGCAGATTGTCATTCACTGTCACATGTGCAAGAGAATCCTAAGGTGAGTGTAATCTCGAACACATGTTCATTACTTTTAAATATATAAGTGAAGATCTCTTCAGCATCGTTTCTATCTTTAACCACCCAACGTTTCGCGTCGGTGGGTCGGTGAGTAACTCGTGATTATACAGAGCAAACCACCTGACAGGTTAGAGATGGATGTGCTATCCTCCAGGGGAGTAGGCGGCAAGTTTTTTTTTTTTTTTTTTTTGGGGGGGGGGGGGGGTTAGGTCATTCTACTGACTGGGTGGCAGTTAAAGCTGGGCTGGCGGGTACTGTCTTGTATCGGTTATGCTAGGTTGCTAGAGATAGTAGTTCCTGGGGATGAGGGGGCGCGTACCCGGTGTGCCACACCACCTTGCACCACAGCGCTTTCCTACTCTTCTCGCTCCTCCTCCTGACGGTGTCGCGGATTTCATCTACAAAGCAGGGCCAGGGAGTACACTGTGTTGTGCCTAAGCAAACAATAAGGTTCTCGTGTTGGTCGCCTCTCCCTTTTTTCCCGTTCAGAAGTGCTTCTTCTCATAAACCATACACTGCGATCTAATTTATCTATAAAATATCGACACAGATCTATTAACAGAAGAGCGCATGATATCCAAAAGTTTCTCTCTATTTCTTGTACTTTTTTTTACATATTTTAGCTACGTATTCGGTCCATGTGCCTATTCTGTTCTAGGGTATGTGTCTCACTACAAATGAGACGAAGCTTCTGGCGTGCCGATATATCGTTGCCTCAAGACTTGTCGCGTTGTCCCAGCGGCGCTTTGCGACGACCAAGTTCCGGTACGGGTGGAATGCAAAAAGACCTCCTGTATTTTAGTCCGACGTTAACCAACAGCGCGAGGTCAAAATAAAACCGGACCCCCCTGTCCGCGGCGTTTCTCACAGCCCGTGTGTTGTTTTTGGAAATTGAATTCCGTAATTAGATCGATGCGGCTTCCTGCCTCGAACAAATGTTCACTGGGTATTCACGCGTGCACCGACTCGGTGCCACTCCAGCCGGGCCACTGTTAATCAGACTTATGTCTTCGTGAATCCTCTGTATAACTGAGAGCTGGATTCTGTTTATAGGGAGAGGCGCTCCATGTCACCCAACGCAACTGGAACAAACGTGTTGAACAATGGTGTTTGGGCCACGCAATGAAAGTTCAGCTTGGAGAGCACGCCTATAGGTATTGTATAGCCTTATTTGTGTTAAACAAAATCTGCTAAATTATTACAAAGTACATATTTGGGCAAGGCTGCTCCTAGCGAGTGGTTTGGCAACTCTCTTATTTTAATGTTGTATTGCAGGGGCGGCGGAGAAGGACTACAAGAACTCGTACCACCAGAGGCCATTCGTGGCCGCTATGAGTTTTTGTGGCGCGATGTTTTATGTGATAGATTGTAGCGTCTGAGTTTCTATATGTTTTTCGGCCTTGTTTCTTATTTATTTATTTTTCGTTCGCGCCGCAACTCTCCCTCTAACAAGATGTCGAAGCATCATCTACCTTAAACAAAGGTTTTGCTATATCGCAATTTTTTTTAACACACATTTTCCAGAAAGAATCGTGATGGCCGGATGCGTAGTTCGTCAGAGTTATTCAGCGCTCACTCGCGGTCATACACATATATACGCATAGTTTTTTTTTTTTTTTGCGGGTGTCCACAAATGTCCACAACTCGTAGTTTCACGCAGACTGTCGCCAGCCAAGTCCTTAGACTGCCGCGAGCCAAGACCAGTCAACCATGCCGAAGAGCTTCGGAGAGCAGCGAATGTGACCACCGTGTTGTTTTTTCCTGGGAGCGGATCAAATAACCTGCGGTGTTTCCCAGAGAGGCGGCCAAGATAAATGCGCCTAGTTTGTCAGCGCCGGCGCCTGCACCAGAAGAAGTGAGACAGCCACGGCTATGCTTCGCGTCGACGTGCAAACCTCGGATAAACAGCGCAGATCCGAGAAGGCGCCTCGGGAGCTCGGAGCTCCATTCGATGCGCATTGCGAAACCGGAGAGCGCGGTTTCTTTTGCTAAGGTTGCAGTGGTGCCGGCAAGAAGTCCTTGCGCGTCCACTGGCAAGTCGGCCGAACGAGGAATACCTTTTTATCGAGGTTTAGAGTAGGAAATCATGTATCATTGAGTAAGTTGACGCGAGCGTGTTGGAGGCAGGGAGGGATATACACTTGTTCCCAGCCCCCAACGTACATTCTTTTTTTTTTTTCGTTAGTGCGGATAAAGAGAAAGATTTGTTCGCGCAGCAATACCTGTATGCTCTAAAAATATATTTCATTGCAGGGGGTATTGATTCGGTTCCTCCTTATTTTGCGAGCTGTGGATACTGATGAGCAGAACGTACACTAGCAACGCGACGTAGAGAAGGATTTTTGACATCGGAACGCCAGGTCTGTTTACCGGTACACGTGGACACACGTGCTAATCTCGGAGCAGACGAGCTTGAAAAAGAGAGAGCGAAAGAGTAACACCGTCATTTTAACTTTAATCAAGTTGAGCCCGATACGCTGCCTTACACTAAAGGAGCGGGAAGGAGCTCAAAGCTGATAAAAAGAAAATAAATTAAAGAAAAAGCGCCCGGACACAAAATGGCGCTCACTGCATCATCCAAGGTTGTCGTACACCTGATTGAGAAATGGTATCAGTGTTCTTGCGACTTTTGTTGGGAGTACGCTCACGGCGAGAGTTGCATTCCCTTTGTTTGTTTTCTTTCGCGATTTGTCTTCCAATCGGCCTAAAGCAATCCTGAACCATTTTTCCAAGTAATCATCGAATGACCTCAGTGTCAGATTCTACTGCCTCACGAATCGATTGCGGCAAAATTTTTTCGAATCCGTCAAGAACGAGAGGAGTTGCAGGGATTTGTCGCACGCTTTGAGCGCTTTCGCTCTTTCGTCTCGACGAGCGCGCTAGAAGCTACGTATATACATGCGGAAACGTCGACACGTGTCCTTTCCCACATACAGAGCAGAGGAGAGTTGGGGCTCTCTGACGCGTCCCATAATTATCTCAGCGTCAGTAGGCTCCTCAGCACAAGACGTCGTTATATTGATGTATATGAAAATTAACGCACTATACTGCGTGTTTATTCGTACTACTATATGTCGGCGATATTATGCTTGATTAACATAAAAAAACAAGTAAGTATAAATCTATTAAGATGGCCACTGTTGTCACCGAAGATCCCCTCCCAAACATAACTACTTGGTTCGCTCCTGCCTTACACGCGCACGACCCAATCATAGTCTGGTTTTTGCTATCCACAACCTGCTGTCCACGTGAACGGCATGGCCGGCTATGATATCACGTGCTGCTACAGCAATTGATGTAAACACTGCACATGTCCCACCATGCAAACAACTTGTGTCTGTACCATATTCTGACACACTTGTAAGACTATAACGACGATCAAAGACTCTTCTGTATTGTGTGGAACAGTTATATTTGCCCTCTAAAGAATATCATGACTACTGCAGACCCAGCTGCATTCTATGTTCAACAACTTATCATCACTGTATGAAGAGGTCATAGGAACACAGACGTGAACGAAAGCACAGTCGGCAGACCTCAGTAAATTTGGTTGATCACTGTGAACGCGACGGTTACACTGAGATATTCTAAAGTGCCTTTAGTGGCTAGCTGTTTTTGGTGATAGGCCTGCCAGCGATTTACGCGTAAAATTCTTCTGCCACATCAATTAAGTTCTGTTCGTCCACGACGGAGTTGTTGCTTATATCCCAAAAAGGATTCCTGATTACTTGTCCCTAACACTGGCTCTTCCGAGCGTTTATAGATTCCTCTCGCCACTATCATTGGCAAAATTTGCCATTAGAGGAAGTATTCTCGAAAAATGGCGACAATTTTTCTAACCACACTCGAATATTACGTCAGCGTGATGAACGCGGGGATACCAGTCTTCCGCATTGTCGTGATAGGGTTTCCAAGGTTAAACACTTGGTTGCCTAAGAACATGAGTAACCCTATGTCGTCTTGGGTGGTCTCATGAACAACTTGACGTACGGACTTCACCGATTGCGTGGATAAGCTTTTCTGCAAAACAACCCCTATTTTATCCTACGAAGGAGCACGCGACTTGATTGTGATTTATTTGATTTGATGTGACTCTCTACGGAGTGTTACAGCTAGAGCCAGACTATAGCATTGGTCCTCCTCAACCATCCGCATAAAAAAAAAACAGGTACATCGTCAAAAATTACCAATATTGTTTTCGATTGGTCAATCTGGAGCACGATATCAGGATTTCTGATCGCAAGGTCGCCTGATACCAAGAAGCGATGTTCGTGATCCATGGACAATAGTTTCAGACACCATCACCTAACAACAAAATAGATAAAAAGGGAAATACCAGTACTAGTAAAAATTCAGCTCGCAATCTTATCCCACTATAGCACGAAAACCATGGTCGACTGCCCCCTCACGCACACACGCACATGCGTGCTTACTGTATCCTGAAAAACAAAAACAAAAAGAAGGCTCACTCAGTTCTCTGAGAACGTTATTTGCCTGCCTTGTTTTTTAAATGCGAAGCATTTCTTAGCGAACCTTTGGCACTTTGAGCGCTTCTATCAACGTATCTATCTATCTAGCCGCCTATGTCTGGGTGCTCTCATGATCGCCTTTTTAAGTTGGTGTAGACCAAAATTGGTATGGGAGGGTATGAGGATTTGACGAATATGACTGTCGAGTACGTCGTCAAACCCTTTCCTCCAGACACGTGTGGCACATACCCGTTTCCCACGGGCCGCGGTGTACGGGTATGTGCCACAGGTGATTGACAGTTTATATCTACCCAGGAACAGCGAGAACAGACATTGGTAATTGAAATGCGAGAGCTTTTAGAGAAAACGACATCGGCAGCGTTGACCCGACGAATGGAAAGAGTAAGAATTAGGATCCCAGCAGGAATCGAACCCAAGCCTTCTGCGTGGCAATCAGGTATTCTACCACAGAGCCACGTCATGCCTACAAACTGGTTTTGAAAAGCAGCCAATGCAGGCGTAATGTCGGTGCAACGTCAGTTGCGCTTGTGGTGCTGGCTAGCTAATTTTAGAAGGAAGCAATAAACAATACTATATATGTACTCCTACGATACAGGCCAGGGGCGTAGCCAGGGGGGGGGGGGCTTATGGGGCTTCAGCCGCCCCCCCCCCCCCCGAAATTTTTGTGCTCTCATACACCACCAACCAGCGGCGTCACCCGGCTGGTGGGATTTATTGGGCTTCAGCCTGATTATCATTTATTTAATTATTTATCTTTTTCTGACCCTCAAAATGTTAGCAGAAGCAAGTTTGATATCGGGCTCTAGACAGATGGCTCAAAAGTGGATGATGACACAAAACATCAACTGCTTGCTTCTCCTTGGATTCCTCCGCCATGCTATATGTTGAAGTCTATGAACGATTTTAAGCAGAAACGAAGGTTTACGTGGCTTGGCTGGACAGGTACCGATGGCTTAGCTACTCAGCGCTTCAAGAGGGTGCGTTTGGCCGAGTGTGTGTCCTTTTTAGCAGAAGTGAGATTGGCAAGGGCCAACATGCGCGCACTAAGGCCCTCGTATCCAAGCCATTTCAAAAGTGGAAGCACGCGCTCGAAGTCTCGGTGCACACGAAGTCACTAAATATCACACTGACGCTAGTTTTCTTCAAACCTTCTCAGGATGTGTGCCCAGTGTTGTTGATCAACTGGACCATGGCAGGCAAATTTAAATAAGAGAGACCCGAAGGAAGTTACAGCCTATGGTTGAGACAGTTCTCTTTTGCGGGCGGCAGGTGTGGCTCTCCGTGGACATAGTGACAGTGGTCCCATGGATTCAAGCACAGCCTCCTCTACAGATACAGGCAACTTCAGAGCGCTGCTTCGCATGCGCGCGGATTGTGGCGACACAGATCTAAAAAAGCATTTGGAAAGTTGCCCAATAAGGCCTCATATTTTAGTCCAGATGTACAAAACACATTATAGAAATCTCTGCTGCAATCATCAGGAAAGCCTAGTCGTAAAAGTAAACGCTGCAGGCTGCTCAACGACGGCGTCTCCGTACCCCACAAAAACAACAAAAATTGGAGTGAATGATGATGAGTGGGCTGATGAAACGACGGATGTTGCTGGTATCGAGCAGCTTACTGTTTGTGCAAGGTACCTTCTTTTCGTTTTGCTTTAATCTGGCGTTCTTTCGTTTTGCTTTTAAGGCGTCTTTGTTGTGGTTTATTTCATCAATCAACGCGAACAAAATTTTTATTGGAATCGAAGAAGTGTTAATGGGAATGAGAGACTTATAGGCTTTGTGCCAATTCACGACCAAATGGCCGGGCCCTCGCCCCTAAAACAAAGACACATCATAAGGCTCCTTAGGCCGAGCCCGACCCGAGCCCGAAGACCAAGGGCCCGAGCCCGGCCCGGGCCCGATAGAAACCGGCCCGGCCCGGCCCGCGGGCGGGCCGGGCCGGGCTGGGCCGGCCCGGGCCCGTGCATTAGTGGCTCTCCGTGGACATGCAGCATCTCTGTGGTTCAAGGCTACGATTATGAATTTGGAAAGTTGCAAGTCATATTTTAGTCGATGTAAAACCACATTATAGAAATCCTGGCAAAAAGGAAGCCTAGTCGCAAAAGTAAACGGCAGGCTGTTCTCCGTACTTGCTGAGAAACGACGGAGGTGCTGTTCGAGCAGCTACTGTTTGTGCAGACCTTAATAAGGATCGAACAATCGAAGAAGTGTTCTTATAGGTTTTGTGCCAATTCACGCAAATGGCCGGGCCCTCGCCGACACCATATGTCCTTATAGAAATGGGAATTAAATGCAGCATCTCTGTGGTCAAGGAACTGCGCATGGCCGGCAAAACGAAGGGGGTTCAAGTGTGTGTGAGAAATATCGGCATCTATGCTCACTGGTTGTGTGTGTGCGGCATGCGGCATGCATGTGTGTGCGGCATTGTGTGTGCGGCACACACATCTAGTTGTGTGTGCGGCATGCTCCATCACAGACATCCGAAACTGTTTTGGGACTCTGAAGGCGACGTCAGTCTTTTCCCGTAAATCTTCTAGCCGCTCACACGTTTTGCGTAAAATGATAAGTTTGAGCTGTCTTGGAGTCTGCAAGGCAGCGCCTTTTGGGACTATGCGAAACGCGCTGGGCCGAGAAGCACGATGCTGTGCTTTCATTTGTGAGCCTCTTTGAGCCGTTGATCGCACCACTAGAGGAGATTATGTTTAACGGAAATGGCGAAAGTCCAGTACAGGCAAAGAGTCTAATGTTGGCACTCTTGTCACCAGCATTTCCTTGTAAGCCTGCATGTGACGGAGCACGTGTTGGCACTGACTTTGCCACTGTCAAAGAAGCTGCAGACTAGGAGTATCGACATGAGCGCTGCCATTGACGACATAGAAGCGGTACAGCAGACAAATGAAAATGACCGCAAGAACGCGAATGCTTCTTTCTCAACAATATTTGCACAAGTGCAGGCATTATCAGAAAAACTGAATGTGGAGATCACCAGCCGTCGAGCCGGTGTCCGGAAGCAAAACCTTGTGAGCAATGCATTCGAAAGCGCGGAAGAATATTTTCGCAGAACCCTGTTCATTCGTTCATGGACCACGTACTAGCCCATTTAAACCAACGTTCGAAAAACACAGGGCACTTCTAAAGGACTTTTCAATAATTGTACCATCCGCAATACCACCAATGCAAGATGATCGGGAGAAAGGAGCAGAAAATCTCCTGACCGTTTTTGGCGCATGACGTCGAAACGAGGGCTGGTTTTGGAGAACTGCGACTATGGTGGACAAAGTGGGCGAACAAAGCAGCAAACCAGCGCCCCCGTACTGGAACCGATGCCCTCTCTCATTGCGACAGCAGGTTCTATCCGACTGTGTACAAGCTACTCCAGATTCTAGTCACCCTTCCAGTGACCACTGCCAGCTCAGAGAGAACGTTTTCAAGCATGAGGTTACTTAAGAACTACTTACGCTCCACGATGTCTGAGGAACGCATGGTTGGCCAGGCACTTCTGTAAGCCCACAGAAATGTCGACATCAGCGTGTCGGAAGTCACTGACCGTTTCGCTAAGCTTCCTCGCCGTGTCAACTTTGTCTTTTGATACCGAGCAGGACAAAAATCAGCGCAAACGAAAGGAAAAGACACTGCTGTTCCATAGTTCAGGTCAATGAGCCCGTAATTTTGACGCAATATTATTGTTCACCACCTTTTAAAGCCGTGAGGATTTTGTACCTTTTAGCAGTTAACACCGTGACCTAATATAAACATAAGAATACGGGCATCAGGTGGACATTACCAGCCAATCGACAGCTTCACCTTGTTCACTGAGAGGTCGGCATACGCGGCGTTACCAAACAAATTCAACTATTGGGAAGCCGTACTAGCAGCATTGTTTGTTACTTTCATTTGTCGTTTTTGTTCTTCATTGCTTTTGAACTAGAAGCGGCAACCCTCCTTTTATATTTGTGCAACAGC